>NW_009207296.1:17841-49774 GCF_000690835.1 Fulmarus glacialis | reverse complement strand
CCAGCCCCTGGGCACCCGCACCCCGTACAGCTACATAATGATACGGATAGAAAATAGAGATATCTCCCACTCCCAGCCAAGTTTTCTACCAGGTAATCTGTAACCATCTGCCCCACTGAAATCCCTTGATTCTTCTACTGATGGAAATGCAGCCACTTTTATCAAAGTCTCCTTACAGAGTTGACTGTAAGTTTCTTTTTTTTCCTTCATAATTTCTCCATGATGGGGAGAGAGAACGTGTCTTCTCATGATTATGGAGAAATGCAGTGATACAAAATAAACTTACCTTGTCTTTCACTGATAACTCATATTTTGAAATACTTAATGTGAGACAGAAGATACGCCCATTACATTCACAAATATTTTTTCTTTTTGATGCTGCATCATGAGTCTAAAGGGATGAAAACTAAATTTCCTCACCAGCAAAGAACTGTTAATGAGATTTTAGAACTCCCTGAATTGTTTGCAAATCTTTTCTTAATTTAATACTCAAAACTTTCAGAATTACCTGGTCCACAAGGATATTAAAAAAAAAGTATTGTAGAGCTGTTTTTCTTCAGTTTGTGATCTTGAGAATGTTTACAGATGCCAAAAATAGTCCCATTACATTGTCTAACATTTTGAAAATCTGGTCTACATCAGAACAAATGCAATACAAGTGTGTTTTTCTATCGCATTCTTTTTCTATGGCTATTAACCTCATCTAAATGACCAGTCACCTGAAACTACTAGGTAGGTGACAAAATCTGCGTTTGACTGTGAGCCCCCAGATACAGGGAGGACGTTATGGGCAGCCCAACAGGAATGGACTTGGCGTTGGCTCCCAGGGCTTCCTGCCCTGCCCTGCCCAAACAGGCAGTAGCCATCTGGCTGGCTTTTTTCAGCAGCTGGATTTTTTCGCTTCTCCGGAATTACACAGCCCCACTGCCAGTCTCCTAATGTGGCCCTAGCCTGGGAATAACACTGGAGCTGCTCATCAGCACCAGACTGTTCAAGGGCCAAAGATCTGACTTGGCAAGAGTGGACATATTTCAGGGAAAGTATTTGCTTTCTTTCGCTTTCCGTGGTGTTCCTCCTCAAAATGTTTTATTTTGTACTTAGAAAATAAAAATTTTTTTGGAAGTTAAAAGGCAATGTCCTTCTTTCTATTTTAAATTTCTGATCAAAATTTAGCATTTTTCTTCTGCTGAAGAATCTCCATGGAAGTATTTTCACCCTCATACTCATTGAAGTATTCTGTTCGTATGAGAGGCAAGCCAACTTACAAGGGAGTGCACTTCGTATTTGCTTCAGGTTTTCATTATGGGCAAGATAATCTTACCTCCCCCAGCTTTTTTTTTTTCTTTTTCCTGACCTATTTGTTTGTGACACACTGGTACTGCTTCTTTCACCTTTTCCAAACAGTTCTGTATGTAACTACGTGCACAGAACAACATGATACCAGAGGATGTGGATTTTGCTAGGGAGGCCGTAGTCTTGGCAAATAGGATGGATTGACTGTATCACCAAGAACATGCAGAACTGATTAATACGAGGAGTCGATCACAATGACAAGGAATTTAGGACAACCCTGGAAATGGAAGGAGTGGACACAGTGTCTGTTCACGGGGAACCAGGAAAAAACTTCCCGAAGCTAAATATGTCAAGATACATCCCAGCTGGAACTCTGACTTTGCTATTGAGTGAGCCAAATACTAAGGCTGTTGCTCAGTGCAATGCAAATTTAATGGAAGCTGTAGGGATCTGGCGTCCTTTTGAAATATGAACAGAAAAATGAATTTAAATATACACATTTTCAAAACACAAGTTTTGAAATTACAACGTACTTTTACACTGCATCTTTTAATGTCAATATTTTAATTAGTTTTATTCCATGTATCTGTTTGACACTAGGATTCCTTTTAACACCCTTTAGTTTTGAAAAAACAACAACATCTGAATCAGGTCATCCAGTAAAAGTAAGATCTGGCTATATGTGGGAAACCACTATTAGGTGGGTTAAACTTTGTTGACTTCTATTTTGTTACCTTCTGTTATTTCTTTTCTGCCTGACTACAGCAAGTTATAAGTCAAAACATTCAGCTTAGCATGTTTTAGAATGATCAGTGAAATGATTTTTTTCCTCAGCGTTTCTCTAGAACTCCTTGATTTGTCACATGGAACGTAAGTCTGTCTGATAGTCAGTGAAGATGTGTAACCTTAACTATAGCCTCCTTGGGGCATGGAGCTTGTCTTGCATTAACCCATAAAGTTTATTCATTATAATAAATAGTCAGTGATTCAATAAAGCTAACAATTGTCTTTCAAAACTAAAAAATTCTTATCAAATGTTTCAAAAGGAATGAATGGGATGTTTTAAGCAGGAGGAGTAAGTTAAAAAGCTGTCTTAAATGTGTATAGACATACCATTATACTGCATTTTATTCATTGAAAGGGTAGATGAAGATAGGGTGTAAGTTGTATATGCAGGCAGCAATAAGCTGCTTTTCTGTAGCCAATCTAAATGTGATTAAACAGCTTTATATTTTGGTACATATGAAAATATTAAAATGTAAACATTTTCCCAGTAAATAGTACCTGTCCTATTATTAACTTGCTGAACCTGTACTGGGCAGATATGATTTCCTGCTGTTCTCCCTAGCGTTTCACAGATTTCTCATTATTCTGCAGTGCACATGGTAGGCTAAATTCAGCCCTTAAATCTTTCCAGTGGTCACTAAACTATCTTCTTTCTTGCTTTTTGCCAGAAAAAGGTGATCCATATGATCTCTGGAGACTTCTCTGGTGGTCTGTTAATCTGCCTGGTGGTATAATTCTGATTCTTTAATTCCCAGCTTTAAATTTGATTAAAAAGAAGCTTAAAGTAGTTTAAATACTTTCCGTTATCTGTTTTCCAGATAATGAATTGGTGTGGTTCAGTCACTAATGAGAAGAGAGGTGATCTGTGCAGAAAAGTACTTTGTTTCACACAACAGTGTCTGAAAAAGGTGGTTCACACTCAAGGGTCTAATTTTTTGGCTGGGCTAGGCAGTTGCTTTCCTGAGACCTGGGATAATTTCTTCTTCATTTGGCATTACCATCTCTTATTGCAGAAGCACTGAAGTGTGAACCTAGATCTGTATGGGATTGTCTCCACAGAATATCCTGGGGCAAAGTGAAAAAGTCCAGGAAAGTTGTGTTGGTAATAGAACTCTCTCAATCTGCTGGGCGATATCCAGTGGGCAAGTTGGTCTCTGTGTAGCTGTTCAGTGTTTTGCATTTCTGAGTTGCTCAGGAGCCAGCAAAACGTTGGAATTAGTGGTACTTCAATTCACGTAAACATTTGTAAACATTTTTCATTTGGTCGTGTAGATCATGGCATAGCCTATGATTCTTTTCTTCTGTTAAACTGGAAACCAATATTGTGTAGTACTGTTGCAGCTATTAAGTCACTAGACCTGATGCTCTGGATATAATATGCAGGCATTCATCTCTAAAACGCCCACTTCACTTCTTAACGCATTTAGAGGATTTGGGGAAGTACTTTCTCATTATCTCTTTTTTACTTCTTTCCCCTCGTTTGCTTTTGCAGTCCAGCCCACTCTGAAATACAACAGTTGCCCCTGGCACTCTCCCCACCCCTCCCAGTTGTCAAGAGCAATCAGTCTGAGAGGTATGGGGATGGCTTTCTAAGGCAGACCAAAGAACTGTTGAAAATATGTTGAGTAGGTATTCCATAGAAATGCATTCTAGGGCATTGCACGTTGTACATTCTAATCCTAAAGGGCCAAGGAAATGATATAATCACCACACAGGATTTTGATAGTTTAGTCAGTGGAAGAAAAATATCTGTAAATATGCTATCAAATTTACAATTCGTTGAAAGTGACAGAGAGATAAAAGAGCGGCTAAAATGATATAACAGAATATGGAACATTGCAATAATGTATTGCATTTAATCTTGTGTACATAAATGCATGTAACATTTCTGCATAGTTAATGATCCAGTGCTTAAGCTTGAGTGATAATGCATCATTGCTAGGCATATCTATGAATATAGAAGATAGCATTGTCTAATTAGTTTTGCACCAGCTTTGTTTTTTTATGTTGATACTGGTGATGCAAATCTTTTCTACCTCTTACTCTTTTTTAAAAATGTGGTTTTCATGAAATTACATGCATCTAAATTTTTATTGCTATTACATAAAACATTCTGCTTATTGCTCCTTTTATCTAGTTTCATAAATGTAGTGGGTGTTTCTCTTCCCTTATTCTTTTTATCCTCCTTCCCCCTAAAAAAAAGAAGAAGATAGGAGCTGAAAGTGTTGTGAAATTGACTTGAAAGTTAAAATCTTTCAAATAACTGGTCCTGTCATTGACAAATCTTTTTCTTCCACTCTGATGCATTTCATGGTAATTTAGAACAAGTTTCAGAAATTTTACAATAATAAATGCAGTTCTGCTGAAAGCATACATTATACAAGCAATAATTTAAAACTGTTCATGACGTCAATTATATTTTGTCATGGTGAAATATATAACACATTAGATTTTATCAGCACAATGAAGAGATACATTCCAGAATCATAAAGGTGGAAATCAGAATGATTTTTCCTTTGCCTAATGGCTTTAATTGCAGGATACAATAGAACAAGGTTGCTCCTTTACTTAAAATTTCATTTTATCAACTGTCTATAACCTGTCACAGTATGCCCGGTGCATGACGGTTATACCATTCCATTCAGTTCCACCTCAACAGACTTGTGACAATGTGCCAGCTGATTGTTTTCTTCTCTCTTTTCAGAAATGTGTATGTTCTGCATACTGTGGATTTATTAAAATGCTGTCTAAGCTCCATTACGGATGAGTATTATCCATTATCCACTAGCTGTCCATCTATAGACTCATCACCCATCCATCCATCCATCCTCTACCATAACCATTTGTAATTATTTGGCAGAGTTCATAAAGTAAACAAAACTCTTAAAATGTAAGAATTACGACAGTGCTTTTTTGCATGGTCTGGCAGATACAGTGTGTGTTTCAGTCTTGGTTCTGTGCCCATATAGATAAGCTTTCCCATGGTTATTTTGAAAAAAATGCCTGCATGGACTAAAGACGATTTTACTATATGAACATATGCAATTACTTTTGTAGTTGTGTCTGATGCATATAAATAAAGTATAGTAAAGTACTTAACTTAATTCAATAGTGGGCCAAAGTATCTGATAGCCATACTGCCCAGAGGTGACCTGGAATAGGAAGTAAAAAAACCCTGTTTTTCCTCCAGCATATGCATGCAATTAAAAATAAAGGGAAGAATTAATCCACTGTATGAAATGCAAGGTACCAGTGTGCAAATTATAAAAAAGCTGCGGGGTTTCCATTCCCTTTTCAAACGTTTCTTAATCAGTTAGGAGCAAAAAACCCATTAAATTTTTAAAGTGAGAGAACACTCAAGACCTTAAGCACATCAACAATGCTTTGAATGATGTGGCCTACCTTTAGAGGTTTAGAAAAGATGTCCCAGCACACAGACTGCTGTGGGGGACCTGTACCCTCCTAGTGCCTTCAGAGCTCCCACATGCTGCCCAGTGGCAATACCGCTTCCTCATTTTAAATCGCTCTGCTTTGGTGAGCAGCAGCCTGTTAAAACTATAAAACAAGCAAAAGCCTTACTGTGTTAAATATCCTTCCTATCACAGAAATGCCTTGAATCTATTTAATTTACCAGTGTGACTATTTCAAAGTAGCCTTAGAAAAAAAACACTTTAAAGCAGTGTTTTTCATGGCAATATATATTCAGATACGTTAAAACAGACAAAAAGGGAGGAAAAGGAATGTTAAAATACAAAAAAGAAAAGATACAGACGTATTTCAATAAGGAAGCAGACATTAAAAAACTATGCTTATTTTAGCTTTCCTGAAAAGGCCATCTGTATTTGATGATATTTATGAACATTTAATTAGAACCAATATAATCTCTCCCAAGTGCTCCCCATAACCAAGATTCAGAGTAGCCTGTTCTTGTGGTACATCCATTTACTGGCTTTAGCCCTGAGGCTCTCAATGGCTCCATCACTTTCAGCACAGGGTATCATCAGGATTTTTTTTCAGAAATGGACCAGTTATTATCCAGGATGAGAGCACTGTATGCATATTTTTTGTTATGAGGCTAGTACTGCAGCTGGAATATAGCAATCCAAAGAGACACAATACCATAATATGTAATGGAACAGAAAAAAAAACAACCAACAAAAACACAACAAACACACAGCAAGCAGTAAATGACTACCTTCTACGGAAGAAACAGTCAGTTCCCTTGCAGGACAGATGATGGGACTAGACAAAGGAGGAAATTAATTTGCTGTGTAGCTATGAATGTATAAACAGGATAACAGTACAAGCTTATCACCTATGATCTTTGTTATAAGGTACGGACATTTAGGAGAGTTGAAAGGGTAACTGAACAAATCTTTGGAAGCTGGTGTTGCTTTTTGGACACAGTGGTGTATCCTAACATGATAGCGAAAATGAAATGTAAACTAATGCCAACAGAGAAAAATGCAATCAGCTTAGCTGGAACACAGATAATATTACACAAGATGAGAGCTCTGGCAAGTTTATGCCTCTGATCTCTCTCAGACATAAAGTTGTCTGCATTCCATTTGTAAAACTGTAAAAAGAGGAAAAAAACCCTAACAATTTCCATTTGTATGAATAGAAATAACAATTAATTACCAGGCCATGTAATTACCTTTTTGAATGAGAAGGAGCAGGTCCAACTCGTTTATAAAGAATTACTTTATTGTAGCTTCATCCTAGCAAACAAATTTGGTCAATCAGCCAATTCCATGTAATCCAGGATGAAATTTCAATAGGCAAGAATGTTGTGTTTTCCCTGGGCATCTGGACATGGAACAGTCTATGATCAACTTCAGCAGCACATTTGCTAGCAGAAATGATGGATTGAGCAGTGGATATTCTCTATTTGGACTTCAGGAAGGCCTTTGACACTGTCTCCCATAAGATCCTCATAGACAAGCTGTTGATGTGTGGGCTGGATGAGCAATGAAGTGGATTGAAAATTGGCTGAAAGGCCAGGCCCAGAGGGTGGTGATAAGTGGCACAAAGTCTAGTTGGAGGCCAGTAACTAGTGGTGTACCCCAGGGGCCAATATTGGGTCCAGTCCTGTTTAACATCTTCATTAATGATCTGGACGAAGGGGCAGAGTGTACCCTCAGCAAGTTTGCTGATGACACAAAACTGGGAGGAGTGTCTGATATGCCAGAGGGTCGTGCTGCCGTCCAGAGGGACCTCGACAGGCTGGAGAAACAGGCTGACAGGAACCTCATGAAGTGCCCCGAAGGGAAGTGTCAACTCCCACACCTGGGGAGGAACAACCCTGTGCACCAGTATATGCTGGGGGCCGACCGGCTGGAAAGTAGCTTTGCAGAAAAGGCCTTGGGGATCCTGGTGGACACCATGTTGAACATGAGCCAGCAGTGTGCCCTTGCAAGAAAGAAGGCTAACGGTATGCTAAGCTGCATTAGGAAAAACATTGTCAGCAGATCAAGGGATGTGACCCTTCCCCTCTCTTCAGCACTGGTGAGGCCACATCTGGAGTGCTGGTTTCAGTGCTGGGCTCCCTAGTACAAGAGAGACATGGACATACTGGAGAGAGCCCAACGAAAGGCAGCTAAGAGCATTGAGGGACTGGAATCTATCTCCTGTGAGGAAAGGCTGAGAGAGCTGGGACTGTTCAGCCTGGAGCAAAGAAGGCTCAGGGGTCACCTTTTTAATGTATATAAATACCTGAAGGGAGTGTGCAAAGAGGACGGAGCCAGGCTCTTTTCAGTGGTGCCCAGTGGCAGGACAAGAAGCAATGGGCACATGCTGAAACACAGGAGGTTCCCTCTGAGCATCAGGAAACACTTTTTCACTGTGAGAGTGACAGCGCACTGGCACAGGTTGCCTAGAGAGGTTGTGGAGTCTCCATCCTTGGAGATACTCAAAAGCTGTCTGGACACGGATGGTCCTGGGCAGCTGGCTGTAGGTAGCCCTGCTTGAACAGGAGGGGGATTGGACTAGATGACCTCCAGATGTCTCTTCCAACATCAGCCATTCTGTGATCCTGATTTACGGTTAGGAATGTTGCAGTGATAAATCAATCCTCCTTTTTTCCCCCTTACAACATTGAAAAGGTGGACATTTTGATTGATTTCAGATCCATGAGAACATTCCTCATTGATTTTTTTTTTTTTTTAGTGAGTTTAATTTGTGGTCCCAATTCTACACTTAACAGTTTTGAAATTTTGAACATAGTATATTTCAAAGGTATATTAATAAATCTTTTAAAAGGTTTAGTAAAAATATTAATGTATGATCTAATAAACTATTACTCAAATATTCATGTTATAAAGAGTTCTAGCTAATCACACATTAGCAACAGTATATTGTACCAATCTGTAACACATGCTACTCATTTCTTGTTACATGTACAAGTGATCTTTTTATGCTTTATAAATAATTTTTAAACACGAGTATTAAGTGTTATCAAATTTTGTATCTTGGGTCCAGAATATAGTAAAGAAATTCTGTCTTCATCTGCCATACTTAAGGAGCCAAATTTGGTGTTGACAAAGCAGTATCTTGATATATAGTACCTCAAAGGTGTTCAAGGTTAGGCCACAAAAGTAAGAAAATTGTGCCATTAATACTCAGAAATGCCAAAACTGCTGCACCAATTACTTGTAAACACAAAAGACCAATCTGGTAGGGAAGCCTATTAACTGGAAGAGTATAAAAAGAAGAAAATCTGGACTTGACACTTTTGTCTTGGCACCGTGTTCCAGAGCAAGAGATTCTCTGAGATGTTTCTGTGATGGCTGCTAGATAAGCTTTATAATGATCAACAGTATTCTAGAATAAAAAGTAGATTTTTTTAATGTGCTTTAAGATGACTCCTTCAGAAGAGGGTTATGTATTATTAAGAAAGTAATATTTTTTCCATATGTTATTTAATTTTTATTTGTTGTTGTTTTTGACAATAGCCAAATGATAGTTTAAGGAGATATCCTATCTTTTTATTTTTTCATGGCTAGTGAAAAAATAGTTACTTCACTAATTCTGAGGTAATCTATATTAACAGAAATCTATATTAGCATTTTCACTGATTGCATTCCACCAGAATTACACCCGTCCTTGACGGGAGAACGGGCACAATTCAAGATAAAATCCAGGTCTGAAATGGGGAGGGGCGGGGCGGGGGAGAGAGAGAGAGATGGTCAGTCCAGTGGCTATTTGCCTGCTGCGTTATAATTCCCTCTAGAAGCCTCATTCAAATACCATTTGCAAATTCTCAAACTGACTTCTATGGTATTTCAAATGGCACATACTAAGCACAAGAGTGTCACTGGTCAGGAGGAGTTGAGGGGTATAAGTGATGCTCTGCCTATTTGGGGAAGACTTTAGCCCAAGGTTTATTTGTGCAGAATTGAATGCCTTAAGATACTGTGAAATTCTTGTGTGGTGCTGGATGCCAGAAGCTCCTATTGACTTGGGCAGTTGAAGACACTGAGAGCACTTATACCTCATAGACTTATTACGCTTTTCTCACAGAAGTTTTACCAAAGAAAAGAGGTCTCAGTCCATTATTTTTATTTTCATGAAATTGTAAAGTAAATACAGTCCTTGTGAGATTGATAGCACTGAAAAGTGAAGTCCTCTATTTATCTGCAGTATAGGTACATCATATCAGCACTTCTATCCGAAGCTATAAATGTGCCAGCATTTCGACACAGAGGAATTACTGTAGAAAAGAGATTAATTTCTATGCTCTGCCAGAAATTGGCCAGAGTAATTGAACTGCTTGTATACAGTTTGAGACCCCATCTTATGTATTCCAAAGGAAATGGCTTCTCCAGGAAGGGTATGTTTAAAAGATGTTAGCAGTAGGACTTTACTTCTTGGGCTACTGTGCATGGGACTAAGTGTTACCAAGCCTGCAATGTTATGGTGTAATAAGAAGTACATGAGCTAGGACAAAGAAAAGAGAGAGGAATTTTTTTTTTCCAGGATAGTGACACCAAAAACATTGCAGTGGTGTAGATCAGGCAAAGATAATTATTATATTCCTACCTGTTTCAAAGAGTTATGGTTAAAGAAGCTCCTACACATTACTGATTCTCAGCTGTGCTATCAAACAAAGCAAATTGAAAACAGAAGTTAAGAATATTTGGGGTACCTCTTTATTTACAAGAAATGTGCACAAATGAGACCTGTTTCTGTGATCTTAGTCTAAGCAAGCAGTAGACAGAAGTCTCCTTTTTCAGAAACTTCAAGTCTACCTTCTCCAGCAATTCTGGTGTTGCAAGAAGCTTTCTCTCTTCTTCTTCCTGTAAGCCACTCCTAGCTTCTGTCTTTCTCACTTTCTTGGCATCCTGCTGTGAAGGTACCGATTGCATAGATGTCTTCTCTAGGTGAAAAGCCAGCAGAAGCCAGCATCCCATCTCTCTCTGGATGCACCTTCAGCTTGGGCAGTTCACCACTCCTTTAGTTGTGCCAATATGCAAGTTAAAGGATAGATGTTCATTGTTCAGTTTACTGTTCAGCACTGGAAATGGTTAGACACAACTGAAAGGACAATTAATTACAACCCTAGACTGAGAATGAAACAAGAAGGCTGGAAAGATCATAGATAGCAGCAGCCTCTTAAATTGGGATTACCCCAGAAGCAGATGGTGTGTCAGTACCCTCACACATCCACAGTGTGCTCAATAACCTGCTGACCCTGCAGTTTAGCAGGTGTTAACTTAAAACCACAGAATGGTTTGTGTTGGAAGGGACCAGATGGTGTGTCAGTACCCTCACACATCCACAGTGTGCTCAATAACCTGCTGACCCTGCAGTTTAGCAGGTGTTAACTTAAAACCACAGAATGGTTTGCGTTGGAAGGGACCTTTAAAGCTCATCTGGTCCAAACCCCCTACCATGGGCAGGGATATCTTCCGTTAGGTCAGGTTGCTGAAAGCCCTGTACAACCTGGCCTTGAACGCTTCCAGGGATTGGACATCCACAGCTTCTCCGGGCAACCTGTTCCAGTGTCTCACCACCCTCATCATAAAAAATTTCTTCCTTGTATCTAAAACTTGTGATCAAGCTCCACGCTCTGGTCTGTTACCTTGATTCTCCAGCACTGTTTGCATCTATCAGCACCTGTACAGAAGGGGATAAGTCCGAGGGCCCTGTGGGCAAGTCCGGCCTCTGTCTTCCCCCACAGCCCCATTGAGCCGGGCTAGGGCTGCAGGTGGATGCTGGGACTGCCTCTGCTCCCTCGCTGCCTTTGACTTTACCAGGGTGAATTCTGTCTCTTATGAATGAAACAATTTGTATCATTTGCAATACAGATCAGCTGGCACTCCAACTTGCGGGCAGCACTCTTGAGTGACATGAAAATGCAGTTACTTGGAGAGATGCCGAGGTGGGCAGATATTATAGAAAGGTCTGTGAGTCCCTGCAGATAATTTGCTGGCTGGCTCATTCCTGAATCGTTGTCAAATCCAAATTCTGCATCACTACTTCTAAAATATGATGGCACAGTAATGAGTTCTAACATAAATAGAGGAGCAAAATGGCAAGAGTAGTTTTATATGCTAATTATTCTGAATCCTCTGCATTCTGCAGCAAGCCCACTGAATATACTCTACACTGAAAATTGGTGATGCTAATTCTATTTAAATATTATGGATTGTCAATGTTGATTTAGGAAATGGGCATATATTCTCCGTATTTATAAGAGTTACCTAACCATGGCAAAATAAATATTGGCAGTCTTGTAGAAATAGTACCAAAGAAAGTACTAGACCAGTAACAAACTATGTGTCAAAAAAGTTTTACAGAAATAGTCCTAGATGGATTACAAATTATGAGGATGATTTCTGACATCTTATCAAGGCAGTGTGGAATATCAAATTGCAATGGTCAAAACATTTGCACCTTTTTCTGTGCTGTAGCTCAAGCGCAAAAAGAAACTCAGTTACTATCTGAAGAGGAAGAAAGCGTATTTGAAAAATACATCTATAAAGATGGCAAAGGAAGAACAGCTTTTACAGTTTTGCAGTTTATAAAAGAATCATTTTGAGTTGATAAGGATTCTTCAAAGAACACTTCTTTTGAATGCTCAATGTGAATAAATCTGTAAGATGCTAAACAGATGCATTGTTTTTCAGTGTTAAATCAAGGCTGATGCAATACAATCTCTGCAGGATATTGGAACATTTTTTATTATTATTTAGAATAATAACATATTTTAGCATTTTCTCTCTTCAGAAGGCTTTGTATTCAAAATTTTCTAAAAGCTTTAATTAATAATTGTAACACATCCTCTGTAAGACTTTCTGTGCTTTAGCCAAGAGGTCACTATCATGATCGCCAGGACTGAAAAAATATGCAGCCATCTTTATTGTCTCTTTGTCCTCCTCAGAACTGCTGAGGTTCTGGTTCTTCCCTTGTTGCACATTGTTATACTGCTAGGTCACGACTCTTTGGATGTGGGGGCTGCATTTGTGTCTGGCAGCTTGAACCTGTCAGGTGTTACCTCAGCATATGACCATCATTTTCTTAGGCCCTGCCTATATTTTCCTTAAAATGCATAGTGTTGCAAACATTCACATAGCTATGTCTGAAACGGCAGAGTGGGAACAGTAGGATAAATAAAAAACTGTACAAAACAAGAAACCACAATCTATTTCCACAGTAATTAGATACCATCAGCTGCAGACACATTTTCTTTGCTTTGCCTTTTTTTTTTTTTTAATGTTGCGCACATATCTGAAGTTTATTGCGCTGGTTTTAATATAAGCAATGGTTAAATTTAAGAATTCTTCAGTAATTTACCTTCAAGCAAGTGCTGGCAAACTTGTAGATAAAACATTTAGCTGTAGTCATGAAAACCTGACTGACCTAGCTTCAAGCAACACAGTTGCTTTCAGAAGATTATGTTTTTCTCTCTTTTCATTTTGGAACCAAAGTCCCGGTTCATCCTGATGACTGAGCTGCTGATAACTTCAGGGAACCTTTGTAAAAGGAGGAGACTAACAGGGACTGTTATCCTGAAAATAACACTTTAAGTGCAGAGTATGGACATAGTAAATAAGATACAGTTGTTACCAGAAGTCTGAAGAGAAATGGAGCTTACAATATAGGTATTTGAATGATAAAGAGAGGGACAGGTTTGGTTTTGCTAGCGATCCAGTCAGTACTTCAGCAGTATGCTGAAGTCTCTTGTCACTTCCTCTCCCGGTTAATTTGCAAACTAAGTAAGTAGCTGAAGTCTTGGAGTACTTGAAGAATTGGAAGTTTCTAGGTTTGTTCTTTCTGATGTCAACTTAGTCCTCAACTGGCTGAAAATAAGTGCATTGAAACAGTAAGTCATTGGACTGTATCACGTGGAAGAAAAAAACAATACATTTTAAACTGTGCTTTCACTGAACGTGTTCCTTTTCTGTGCTTTTCAATTATTTCTGTTAGATGTTCACGACCTTCTGAAAGAGGGTTGCTTTATAATTTTCTCTGTAAAGCTATATAATTTGTTTATATATCCCTGGATGGCCATTGGCTCAGTGAAGATGGATTTTTTACCTAGTTCCACCAATGATTGTATTTATTTCTTGCAGAGGATGTAAATCGCTTTATACGCATCTAGAATTGTTAGCAAAGTATGTAAAGATAATTAAGTTGGCCTTATCTATTGTTTTACATTTGCTGTGATTACTTACCGCAGAAGTTGAACTGGTTTGGGATCTGTTGCCATAATTTCTAGGCCAGGGATGAACACCTTATGCGAACTTAGGTAAAGTGTCACACACTTCGAGAAATGTTACCGACTGCAATGATGAGTTGCCTAAAGTGGAGCATAGTCACCTTAGATTTCTTCTGTGGTCTGTGGAGATAAACAGGGACGAATAGCTGCTACAGGAAAATCTGTGTCACCCCTGGAAATCTAATGGGTGTAAAAACGGGCCAGCAATTTTCTTCTGAACTCAGGCACCAGAGTTAAACACATAGCGTTAGTCAAGGTGAATCTAGACTTTCCTGCTCAGCCTGTCCTTCATCCATGTATTCTTAAAGTCTCTGGCCTGCTCGCTCAGATTAATGCCTGTGTGTTGATTCATGTTTACACAGAGCCCAGCTGGCTTTTACAGGGTACAGATTAGTCTGTACAGGGCTGATTACAGGGCCAGGAGATATATATATGTATATATATATATGCTTCTGCACAGCAGAACTCATGCAAGTAGCTGCTTATATAAATGGTGCAAATCAGGATCAAGTCCTATGCTAGAAAGTGCTTCCAGTGTTTTTCCAGCCAATTTGTCCTTCCTGTCTCTGCTATTTTAAGAACTTGCTGTAGAAGGAGCACTTGATTTCTCTTATCTCTTCTATACAGGCTATAATTAGGATTAGCAGAAGTGTTTTACTTAATGTTGCAGTAGTTCTTGTGTACAGCACTCATATCTTAAGTATAATTAACACTGTATAGCTCCCATTAGTGTTTTTAAGCACTTAAAATGTACCATAATGGCCAAAGCTAAAGTTGTCATTAAAGGGACGTTGCTATTTATTATGCTCATAAAGTAGACACTTTGCTACAGAAAAATATATCATTGGGTTCCATTTAGAAAGCAGTAACAGACAGCAGCATTAGTGATGGCACCCTTGGGATTAAAGGACTGCTTTAAATTGATCCCATTCTTATTCCACACAGAAGTCAATAGGGAAATCTAAAAGCAGGTGACAAATCATTGCATTGCACAGCATAACTCTGATTAGCTGAGTTATGCTGGGGGGCAGGTTTGCTGTTTTTTATGAACATTCCTTTCTGTAAATGCTTGACTTTTTTTTTTTGCAGTTTGTGTTTTCGTCATAATGGCATGTGTATTTCATAGTTCAGTTTCATTACATTTCAGCTTACATGCTACATTGTTTTAAGCAATTATAAAAAGGAAAACGTTTTATACCCTCTTCATTATATTTTGGGAAAGGGGCCAGGTACATTATTAACATGAGGATCTTGCAAAATTTTTTCCCTAGCACTCTTGATCAGATGCATATAGCTGTGAGCAGGTTAGGTTTCTTATTGCCACTGCTTCATTTGGTCTACTTGGTGATTGAATTACACAGTTTTTATAAGTCATATTTTCTCATACGCAATAATAAGATGCTCCCCTACTTTCATAGCTCCTTCTCTCTGAAGAAGTTAATCTTCTTCGCCAACGCTACTCTGAGGATACATTTTAGTCACAGTCCAACTGTTGGAACAAAACATGAACCATTTATAGCAGTAAACAATTATCACTGAAATGAGATAACAATTTAATGGCCTTGCATGATTAATGTCCTACATAAATTCTTTATGACATAGAATTGAAAGATGATGTTATGAATATATAATAGAAAGTCAATAGCATGTGTCACCTTTTGGTTAGTTTCTAAGGAAACAGGCCATGCAATCAGTGTTTTCATAATAATCAGAGGTTCATAACAAAACCATCATATATTGTCCTTACTAAATTAAATTTCCAAAGGTACAGTTGTTGGCTTTTTGGCCTTAATGCCAGTTATGCACACAAGAGGTCAATTCAGTTAATGGCATCCCTAGAGTCTTTTTTATGTGATCCAGGGCCAACATTTTCAAATGTTGGTACCTACGTTTAATTTAAATTGCCATCTATTTCTAGGCATATAAATTATTATGTTCTTCATAAATGCTTATTATTCACAGCTGATTCTGACTTTGACCTCTGGCTCCAAGGTGAATAAATATGTGTTTAGTATGTTTGAAAACCAGGACAACAAACTTTAGAAGTCCAAATATGATTTTGATGCAAAGGTTTTTCAAAATGGGAAGTCTTACACCCTAAGTTATATTCATATAACAAATGGCCTCAATTTGCGCCAAGGGAGGTTTAGATTGGGCATTAGGAAAAATCTCTTCACTGAAAGAGTGGTTAAATGTTGGAACAGGCTGCCCAGGGAAGTGGTTGAGTCACCATCCCTGGAAGTATTTAAAAGACGAGTGGATGAGGCGCTTAGGGACATGGATTAGTGGGCATGGTGGTGTTGAGTTGATGGTTGGACTTGATGATCTTAGAGGTCTTTTCCAACCTTTATGATTCTATGATTCTATAACTTAAATAACGTCTAAAATATGGGGAAAACAATTTCATTAAAAATCAATAAAAGCTGTGAGGCATCTAGCATGTTTTAAGATCAAAGCTTTTTTTATTCCCCCTGTTTAATGCATTTCTGAGATTAATTTTAAACTTATATTAAAGCAAAATAAAGTCAGAGAGCAGCATCCAAAATCATTGGCTTTACTTCATAATTTTGAATATCTCTCTTCTTCCTTCCCTACCTATATATATATACACACACAGGAAAAATAAACTGTTACTACAGTAACAAATTAAAGAAAAAAAGTGTTTGTGTGACCACCTTGTATCTGTCATCTACTGAGGCAATGGAGAGCCCTCTGCTGACTTTACTGGAGGTTTCCCTCTGTCATGCATGGGGGGAGCAAGGACAATTTGTCTTTCATTTCACTGAAAATTCTTGCTTGGTCCAAGGGATGCTCAGAGTTGAGAAAAATCATTTGCTTGTCCTTCTATCATGCTGCCATTGGAAAGAGGGAGGGAAAAGTATGATTTCCTCTCCTGATTTTTTTTAACCATCGTACCTACTAACATATGAAAATTCCCTCTATCTGTTTTATATGTATTTATATATAAAACATATTCCCCAACTCTTGTCCCTACTGTTTCATCAGACCTGTATGTCTTAAGATAGCCTAAAGATGATCGTTGATGATTCCTTAATCCTTAGCTAGGTCCTTGGGTGAAAGGACAAAAGGAGTCAGAGCAAGAGCATTATTGTATTACAAATATTCCCAGGATCTGAAATGGACATTTAGGGCCACGGCCAGAAGGCAAATGTGGAGTTGGAACTCTGAAGTTAAGGAAGATGAAAAACACAGTGTAATATGAATGAGAAAATGGTATAATCCTATTAAGAGGATAGGTAATAGACACATAGAGCTACAGGAAAACAAAAAAAAAGAAAGCAGAAAAATAAGGAAACAGTTAATTTGTTCCCAGACCTTGAGTGAGTCTGTCTGCTAAAATATATTCTGTAATTTACAACTGGAGCTCATCCAGCAAGGTACGTTCCCAGAGCTAATATCTTTTGATAGATAGATCAAGGGTCGTTTTCCTTTGGCATTTACAGAGTTTAGGTCCTAAATTAACTAAACAAATCACTATGATTGGTTTGATACTTTAATACTTTTACAGTCTTAAAGAGATTTGTAATTAGTATGTTACAAATCTGAAAGTAGCCACTGTACTAGTGTAGGTAGTCATTTATTTTTGATGGTTCTGCTTGGGTATTTCCTAGTGATTTCTCAAACTTAAGTTAGCAACCAGTAAACAAAAAGGTTAATTGATCATTTATAATCACAGCCAGGTGAAGCTGTCCTTCCTCAAAGAAGAGGAGAAATAGGAATACCTATTACTGTATTTATAGTCCTTCGCTAGGAAATAAAACTCATCAATAAACTTTGTTCTATAGCCCCAATAGAAACTGGGACTGTATAAAAAGGTCACATATATCTGGTAGGATGCAGGTATATATCTGTAGTGAAGCAAAAGTGAGACATAATATTTTACAGTTTTATTTATTGCATCATTAGTAAAGTTAATCAGAACTTGTGTTTTTCTATTGTGGATATGTGGTTTCCTTTTTAACTTGATACTTTCCATAGAAAAATGTCAATTTTGACATGATTGATTTGTTTCTTTTGTGTGAACTAAAGTTAAAAGTTCTGAGTCAGTTTCACTTGCAATTTCTACTTGTTGGAGCTGCCAGAGTGTCTCCAGTGAGCTGCAATTTAGGAGCCTCATGTCCATATGATTCTGCATAAGGTTTCTGGTTATGCTACATCTGTCCTCTGGCTGAGGGAAATTAATCTGCCATAAGATGATGCAGCGTAGGAGATTGTCATTTGATCAAAGAGCCTAATATATGAAGAAACATATGAGCACCAAACTCTTGATGCAATAAGTGGTACTAAACTGATTCAGAAGAAAGTATTGTGACATACAAGCTTTCTGAACTTCTGATTTTTTAAAAAGCCTTTCTATTGGGTCTTTTTGTCCCAAATTGGGAGTGTAAGAGAGAAATTCTGAACCTTCAGCCAGCTCTTCTTTAAGAGAAATCCAGAAAAGTCCAGTTATCTCTGAGATAGAGGATGAAAGTGAGGCTACATGACATAGTGTTCGGTTAACAATTTTTGTAGTTATTTTTGGCGAATAGGAAGATGATACCTCAGTATTGCATAAAGAGTTCACACAATGTTGCAGTAAGGATCTATACAAGCAAACCATTTGTGCATTTAGTTTTCTTAAATTCATGATGGGTCATATTACAGATATATTATGTGTAAAAATTACTTAGTCCAACTCAACCTATTTTGTTTGAGAAAGAGTATTGGGCTCCGCCTGATCTGCATGAGGTTAAGATACCGGGAATTGCTCATGTCTGTTGATGACTTTCTACTTTTTAAAAAATGT
Organism: Fulmarus glacialis; assembly: GCF_000690835.1. Lineage (NCBI taxonomy): Eukaryota > Metazoa > Chordata > Aves > Procellariiformes > Procellariidae > Fulmarus > Fulmarus glacialis. The sequence goes on along the minus strand of NW_009207296.1, from coordinate 31,166 downwards.
GTTCACATTTCTTATCGGTTAATTAACAGTCAATTAATTTACTGCATACTATCAAACATTAGAGGATTTCATACACATGCTTTTCCTTATTCTCCTTCAGTCTTCTTCTCCTTACATCTCTGTTGCAGATGTGGAGTGGTAAGGGACCTACCTGGTCACGAGTCAGCCCTGTCAGCAAAGGAGTGAGTGGTGAGCAGGCCTGGCTTTGCTGCAGTATGAGTGCTTTCTTCCTTTGGGAACTGGCAATTTCCAAAAACTTTCATAGTTTTTAAATGTCCCTCAAGCCCTTATAAAACTGATTTTTGCCCATCTCGTAGTATGCTGGTAGAAAACCCACTTTATGCAAACAATTCTCTTTTCAATCAGTGACAGATTATTGCAGTGTTAACGAGCTCTCTGACAAAAGTGATAATGCCACCTCACACCCCCTGTTCCTGCCCGATGACCTCCACAGGGCTACATTTCCGGGCTTCCTAGAGGTCACCAGCCTGTGTTAGCGGGGTTGTCCATGAGTCCTGGCCTGTGGGAATCCTTCCTTTCCCAGCTGCCCCTGGATACCTGCTCCTGGGCAGGTGGCTCTGCCATACCTGAGCCTGGGCAACAGGGAAAATCAGAGGCCGACTCTCAGTGGGGCAGACCATTTTATTTCTTCCCCATAAGGGGCATCTTTCCCTTGAGGAGCATGTTTGAATTTGAAATGTGAATTAGGGTGTTTTTTCCCCAGGCTTTGATTTCTTTTTCCCAAAAATGTGTTTTCTAGATAGTTCCAGGTATAATCCTCCTGTTCAGCAGTGCTTTCTCCTCTGCCACTTAGCAGTTTTCTGGCAGAGTGTGACAAGAGTTTTTTGCAGTCAAACAGCCAATAGTGAAATATTCCTGAAGCAGTCTTCATTATTCTTCTCATCACATTCCACATTGCGACAGTTGTATTCAGACAACCTGAGCCTACCTGCAGTCCCTGTCTGTTGGGAGACTAGAGGTAAAACAGACTCTAAATCAACCATCCAAATATTTCTCCTTCTATATTGTTTTTCCCCATGTGAAAAAAAAACCCAACCAACAAACAAATATAAGTAGGAAAAAAGGTAACATTTCTGCTTTCTTAAATAATTTGATTCAGTAAAATCGCCAGTCTCCAATACTTTTTGCCCTGATTTTCTCAGTCTTTCTTGAAGAAAGCAGTGAATAAGTAGGATAACTGGCGTTTCCTTATATTTGTCTCCTCATTTCTCTCTACATAAATGGACTATGATAGAACCTATTTTATCTCTGCTGAAGTCAGTAGCAAAGTTCCCATAGCATTATGTAGGGCCAGGATTTCATTCCCTGTGTGCTGCTGGGAGAAGGTAGAAATGGATGGCGTAAGTAGCATGTTTTTCAAAGGTTTGACCTAACAATCTTCTCCTGAAGTCATCTAGTCTGTTAGGCTACAATCCTTTTGAAAATGCTGTCCAAATAATATATTAGTTATTTTTCATTTTTCTATTACCGTATGAAATAGAATTCTAATGAGAACTGTGTTTTCCATTATCTCAAATATTCTTACAATGGTTGAATGTTAATATTGCTCGAAAATTAAAAATCCGGTTCCTCCAATTCTAAGGCTGAATTTTTTTCATTAATTCAAAGATCCTGAAGATGTAGGAAAACATATTGACCCTTTCTTTTTTGCCTTCAAATCCATACATATGTATATGTATGTGTATTCGTATTTAGTAGGTGTTGTTTATGGGTGAGTGGATCCGTGAGGTTCTTATGCTGTACTGTGTCTTTTCTGACAATAATCTCAAAAAAATATAGGAAAGAGTTCACAAATAATTCTTCAATTGGGCACCTCTCTAAAAATATCCACAGAGTCAGAGAGAATGTGTACTTACAAAAATACATAGATCCTAAATACTGTGGGTAAATACATTGCTATTAAGTACTCAAAAGCAAGTAAGGGATATATGACAGGGGTTTCGTATGTCTTGTTTGATTACGTTTGAAAATTTATTTTCTTCTTGAGATAGTTGTTAGGTTTTAATGAAAAACAGAAAAAGTTTTGGAGGTTTGGTTATCAAGAATGATAAAAAAGGATTTGCCACATAAAATAAATATTTTTTTTTCAGTGACTAACAGTTTAAAAGTAAAATTTTATTCTTGTCCTACAAATAGCCTGTAAATTGCTGAACTACCTCATATGGCCTTTATTTTGTCCACACTGGCATATCAAAGGAAAACAATTCAAGCATTTTGGAGACCTAGTTATTTGTTCCTTTGATAATCTCATCATCTGCTTTCCTGGTTGATTTTCTTTAAGAAAGGAAGTTAGTCTTAGAAATTGAGATTCTCTTTTGATCACTGCATCTGTAGAAAAGTGAAGCTAAAGAAACACATGTGCTGGGGCTCCCATTAGGGATAAAATTAACATTCTGGCATGTACTTGGTAACCATCATTTGTTGATGGTGGGAGAAGATGAAGAGCATAAGGATTCTTCTTCTGACAGCAAATCCAACATCTGCAGAAAGGAGTTTAGCAAGAACTAGAAAAGTGGAATAAATGATAATAAAATTATACATATGGTGTGAAGGTGACACAGACAAATGTATTTCCAGCTCTAGCTGTACTATTTCTGACCCATCCTTTTGCTGACTAACTCAAGTGACAAGATACTGAGCAAGAGCATATGTGATTATTATGCACCATGTAGAGTTCAGAACAAAGCATAAATAATTCCCATGCAATATCAATTGGGTTGATCTAGGAATAAAATCTTCACCAGATTTTCTAGTGCCTGAGTGTAACTTTGAATGGTTTTGTTAGTACATATTAACTAAAAAAGCCTCATCTGTCCAAAAGATTAGCCTTGGGTGGTGAAGAGCTGATGCAGTAAAGGTTACTGCCGGAAGCAGCAGCATGTAGAAGTGATTTGGCTAGTAGGACTTAAAGTGAGGCTGAAGCTATTCCTTTATATTTCACCTCTCTTACTGTAATGATCTGAAACTTCTACTCTCTCAGTATGAATTAGTCCCATTTCAGGAAAGGGTTTGTAAGATGCTCTTAAATGGAAATGATTCCCTGTATATAGAAGCTTCTGAGATGTTATCTTCTGTTGTATGTATTTATTGAAAATTGTACTAGCTGTCTTGACAAATTATCTACTTTGGTCGCTGGATACTCTTGACAGACTTTTTACCACCCATTTCATCTGCATCAGGATCAACAATTTACCAGCCCATGTTACTTTCATGGTAAGAAAAACAGAAGAAAAATGTAAAAGGAAACCTGACTGGTTAATTTTCATCATCAGTTACATCAGTGCAAAGTTGCCGTCTATGGTTTCCTGTCCTATTTTTTCACCTATATTTACTCCTGTCCTAATTTTTCACCTACATGTGCTTTTCTCTCACTCTACTGCCAGCAATGCATACAGTGATGTTTTCTCCTAGAGACCATCTTTTGCAAACACTAACGCTTCTTAAGTGTTGACCTGTCAGCAGGTCACTGACCACCCAGCAAAAAATAGTTCCAGTATCAGACTCACTCAGAGTATACACACAAAGTAGAGATGGCTTTTCCAAAATTTCTTTTTGTTTAATAATTCATGCTTTGTCACTAGCATTTGTTTGGGGCACAGGCATATTTTCCAGGACACGATAGTCTCAAGAAGGACTTGACAATAAAAACTCCACTGAAAGTTCTGAGTACTGCTTCATATAGCGCTCACTTGAAATACAAGAGTCTGCCTGAAGCCAAAGTAAACATACATTCACGTTCTTCTCACAAAATTTATTTACTGTGTCAGTCATGGCAAATCTTTCATTCCTGTCAAATTAGACAGTCCCTCTGGCAGGTCACAATAGCTGTGGTGGCATTATCAATATTTTTAAAAGGTCATCTATCAGAGAATGCGTGTTGTAGGTAATGAACAAGCAGGGAAAGAAGACTGCTTTGTATGCTCGGAGAAGTAAAAATGCTACAAAAAGCTGATATACCTTAAGAACAAGAATTTGATTTATTTGCATTTTATAAACCATGTCAACATCCGCACAATTCTAATCTTGCCAAATAAGACAGTTATTCTTTATCTTATTTAGATCCAGGCCCTATTCAGAGTTACAAGACATTTTGCCACAGTCTTCTGTGGGACTGGAATTGATCCCCCCATGCAGGAAGAAGGAGTTCAAATAATTGGAAGCATTTTATTAAAAAAACAAACAAAAAAAACCCTTTTGGTTTTAAAAAGCGTTTTATTCAAATGTGTGTGTTTTGTTGTGAGAACATGCACTTTGTTATCTGGAAGCAATTCAGTTATTCTAGCTTTCATTTGTTTTAAGGGGATAGGGAAAAAAACTAACAAAACAAAATCATTCAAAACAAAACTCCAAAAGATCCCATTGCTACTTTGGTGTTTATAGAACATGGTTAGTATGTCTGGTGCTTTACAGATAAATGTGATCAATTCTTGGATTCTTGGAGTTTAAATCTCAGAGCTTGGCTTTATATATCAAATATATGATCTTTTATTTGTATGTATTAAGAACCAAAACTGAACTTTTGAAATTTTCCTTTTAAGATGAATAATTTTTCTAGTAGATATAAAAAAGTGTTTGGGCTTTTTCTTTTTTCCCTAGGAAATGGAAGAGAAGCCAGATAAAGCCAAAAGGTTTTTTTTCATTTTTCGTACCTAGGGAATGGAATCTAAGTTAAAACCTGTGGGGTTCTTTTCAGTACATGAAAACAGTGAAACCTTATCTAAATTTCAGTCCAGAAGTTTAGACATTTTTAGGAAATAAAAAAAGTGTTGTTCTTTTAATTGAAAAATCCACATCTGACGTCAGCAGTTTTTATCAGCTCTGTATGTGATCACTGTCAAGGCGTGTGGGGCGTTCCATGCGGTTGTAAAGAAAATGTGGAAGACTGGTTAATTTCTTTATGATGGTGCAAAATCTCACCATACAACCACTTTGATGCACAAAAGACTCCTAGCTGAGATACGTATGAATGAAAAACCCCTTGCGCTCTGGTGTTGCTCCTTTAATGGTGGAGATCTTGGTTTGTTGAGACTCCTTGCATGACCCAGAAAGACTGGGCAGAGAGAAAATGTGAAATTTTGAGTGTGGCATGGCTCTGCAGCAGGGCAGCATGGGCTTCCATCATTTCAATAGTCTGTCGGCACAGCAGGAGGAAAGCACGACGGGGGTTTTGGCTGGCAGTTCAGGTTTACTCAGGCGGCAGCTCCAGGCCATTGCCGCTGATTGTGTAATTTCACTACTGAAGTTTGTGTTTTAAGCTACAGAGGTGGTTTGTTAACAATAACTCCAGCTCACAGTGTGCCTCTTACTTTCTCAGTAGCTAGAATATAAAAAGACTTTGGCACTGCTTTCTTATACTGAGATTCCCTACTGACAGTCAAATTGCTGCTGTCCCCATTTTCTGTCATTGTCACTGGTGCATATTTAGGTGTTGACTTAATGTCTGCTAAAGTTTATGGAGAGGCTCCACAGTGTTCGCTTGGCTTTACATCAGAGAAAAGAGAGCCAACACTGGATCTTCATGAGCTAACAGAAAATCAATATTAATTCCACAGGATGGAATTATTGGGGTAGAAATAGAAGTCATTAAATAGCCTTGCTTGCTCCAAGGCTAGCAATATGGAAGAAGAACTGAAAAGAAAAATTTTAACTTTGGATTGCTGTAATTGTTATACTCACCTACCTTATATTGGACTCCCTTGTTAACCTAATAGCCAGCTGGTATTTGTAAGTATCTATATTTTCTCATGGAAATGAATGTAACTATTACTCTGGTAGACGAATGATGCTGCTACTTTCCTTCTCTAATTAAAACTAGTTGCTATAAAAGAAGGCAGTAGGGTACCACAGCACCATCTTTTAAAAGCTGCTGTGAAATACAGGCCTGTAAAACTTTATGTAGTAACAGTAAATGCATATAAAATAAACACGAAAATATAAGGCAGGAAGGAAAATACAGGGAAGGCAGCGCAGAGGTTGGGTTGGGGTTGGGGACAGGGCCTGGCTCGGCCATGGCCAGGGCTTGGACTGGGCCTGACAACCTCCCCGGGCTGGGGTTCCCCCAGCCCTGGTTTTGTAGCAGGGCTGCCCAGGGGTGATCCACGCAGGCTCCTTCCAGCTCTTTCTCCAGGCTGAGGTGCCTCCAACGATCCTCTCCTCACCACCACCCTGACCAGAGAGCAGCCAGCGTGCTGCGGGACCTGACAAAAAAAAAAAAAAAGCTAGATCAATTTAAAGTGATTAATGGACACATGAAATTTGGGATTAATTCCAGAAAATATTTTATTACCTTGCGCCTATCTGTGTACCTTGGATTTTGGTATTTGGAACCGTTCTGAATTTGGGCTCCAAGAGTCTTTCTTGTATTTCTACTGTTGATACCCTTGCCAAATATGCGAGCCTGCATCTTCCAGCAGACTCTTCAGATACTTACTTCTCACGTAAAGGTATATTCATTTATGCAAAGACTTCTCATTATGAGATTTTCAGTAGAGCTCAAAAGTCTTTAACTCAAGGAGTAACAAGCACTTTATGCAACAAGCGGCTCATACTCTGCTCTTCTAAACTGACGACTTGTCGCTGTAGAAGTTCACCTCAAAATCCGAAGACTTCTTGTGCTAGACTGAAGTCCCGCAGGGTTGTACCTTAGCACTTGTAATGCGTGATCTTACCAAAGGAAACTAGTAGACAGTTTTGGTCTTATTTTACTATCATTTAAGAAAAGTTGAACTATTAAAATATAAAGTATGTTTTTAGATACCATGTCAGCTTCCTACCTTTTAAATTGTTCAATCTGTGTACATACTCTAAATTAACCACAGTGGGTTATGAAAGGGCAGTAATCAATAAGGCAGCTCATTATCTGTGATACTTATAATTATCCTGATGTTAGTACTAATGTCTTGGTTTAACCAAAGCATATTAAAAAAAAGTCCTAACAGGACATCTCATTATCAGCCTTATTTTTGCTGTGGAGTTTTATTAGAAAATCATGCTACTCATCTGAACTGCCACAACAACAGCATTATCCCTAGGGCGTTTTTTCATATCAAGGTTAATTTAAAGTGATTAGCATAAGCGCTACAGATGTTGCTATGGGGATAGAAACCTCACATCTACTATGATGGACATCACATGATTGCTGTTACAGCTCCAGGATGATTGGATTATTTGTTTTAATGTCATGCGAAATAAGTCACATGATGAAGATCGGAATCTCCTTAATAGCATTTCATATTCTGGAAATCAATCACCTTTTCTCCATCTCTCAGTGTTAAAAGTGCCTGAAGAGCACATAAAACAGATATATTTGGTTTACTGCTACTTGTATCCAACTGTTTGTCTGGTAAAATCTACCACTAGTGACTAAAATATACACCTATTTGAAAACTGAAAAAACAATTAATTATATTTTACCATAATTACACATATTTTTTAATAACGTGGAATAAAATCCTAGCATTAATGCAATTAGATCACATTTTATAATAAATTCCTATACTGAATGTGTGCAAAGTCATGTGTTGATGGATGATCCCAATGCCATTAAAGTCAGTGAGAAGCAGCTTACTTGCCTCAGTAGGCGCCTTTGAGTTCTCCTCTCTCAATTCAGTCACAGGAGTATTTAAATATACAGTATTGCAGCTGGGAGAAAGAGAAAAATATTTCCTAGGGACACAATAACGACAATAATTAACATATAGAAATGTGACATATTTAAAATATTAATTTTAATGCATTTCTTAATAACACCTTACTCTCATAACTGTGGACAAAAGGCTATGATTAATAAAATCATTAGCAGTATAATTTTGGTGAAACGGGCTGGGTTTGTCATCTACAGGAGGATACTTTAGAGTCTACTGGGTGCTGTGTAATGCCTCTCGGTGACGCTTATCTCTCACCAGTGACTGCATAGGCAATGAAAGCTCCTAAATTTGGTCTTCTAAATTACATCTAGAACACACTCTAAAGTAACTTCAAATACAGCTTATTGACCTTTCATCCACTTTCCTCTCTTGTGATTATTACTATGAGTAATGTTTGGATTTTATATCTACAACTTTCTTATTCCCAATAAAGTAGAAGCAGTTAATTTGGAAACTACTGTGAATGCTGGCTTTACTTTCTAGATAATTTTATGTCTTTGTCATGTGATTTGGTTTTAAGCATGTTAATGTTATTCTATACAGTATGATGTTATACTGAAAATTGATAAGAAAAAGGAACAAGTAAAGAGGATTTTTGGACATACTGAGAATAACGAAGAATAACTTAAGCTCATACTTCATTTGATTGAACACTGGCTTACAGAACTCGCACTTCTCCTTTTGAGGTGGAATAAATTTGTCATTTAGATAGCACCTTTCACCCCTTAGAGAGTGTAAAAAAGTAATTAGAGATTGATATTATACTCTGATGATGGGTGATAGGTAATCATAACATTAGCAGTTCTTCAAGCCCAAGCTAACAAAAGCACTGGTTCATGGAATTGGATTTGTTTGTCCTGTTAGCTGAAATTCTGTGGTATTACTGCCCTCTGTTCACAAGAAATATTCTCATCTTTAATTTTCAAAGAATAGTCACCTGGGAGAGGCAAGGATTCGATTTTGTGATCACTGGAAGGGCAGAAACATCAGCAGTTCAGTACTCAGAACCACCCTCAGCAGTCAAATAGAATAGAAGAGAATATTTCAGTTGGAAGCAATGGATTTAAAAGCCCGTATCACTGCAAAAGTGTTCTGTCTGCTGAGCAGTTCAGTTCCCTGTTGAACAAGCTATACAATATTTGGCTACACAGAGAGTAAGTACACTATAAACAGAAAGATAGACAAATTGGTGGGTTTCTTCATAGTTCTAGCCCTTTCTATTCACTCACACCTGTGCAAGGAGACTTAATACTCAGTTCTTCAGTCATATTGATATTACTATTAGTTTTTTAAGTGTAAATGAATACACTATACAGTGATCTTCTCAAGAGATGAGGAAGTTGTGGTTATAACTGTAGTAAAGCAAAACAGTTGCTCCTGACCGGAATCTGAAATGACTTCTGCTCTGCCTGCAAAACAGAAGAATGACTTTGGGCCTCTTTATCCACATACCCATGTACAATCCCACTCCTCTGCAGACAAGTGGTAAGGATGTGGATCCCAGCTCTTCTCCATTAGTAAAAATTGCTGTAGTATCTGAAGTAGCTGGAAACAATCAAGAAATGCTAGCACATGCAAGCCTTTTTTTTTGTTGTTGAACGCTACAGCAGAGATGTAAATCAACTCCACCTCCTTATTTCTCCTCAAAAGTTTTATCAGTGATTGATGTATAGGACTCTTCAGTGTTGTATTCCTAATGTGGTGGTAGGTATTAGCACATAAATACCACTACACTAGAACTAAATAATGCAGAAGTAATACAGAGGCTTCTGTTCAGCTCCCTAATTTCCAAGTTGTCTGACAATATTCTTCTAATAACTTAGAATATAAGGCAGGATTTTTAAACACTTTTAACAATAATCATTATTTTTTTAGTGGAAAATACTTTCAGAATGGTTTGCCATGATGTTACTCTGATCATTTTCAACAGCTATAATGGTATAGTGCTGTAAAACTATGGTTACTAAAATGATAGATCGCACCCAAAGTATTTCTGATTAAAAATTAGTAATTATTTTATAAAGATAATCTCATTCCTTTAGGCAAGGATAGACACTTAAGATGCTAATTTTCATTTATACCAAAGGCATTTCAGAAAATTTCTAAAGAAGAAATTTGAAGAGATTCAAAGACATTATTCAGTATTCAAAGGCATTAACAGTTTTATCATTGAAAAGTTTAGTGAATAAAAACATGAGCCCAACTTTTTGAACTTAAAAAAAATTATTTTTTTCTGTTTTGAACGTTTCTATACTTCCAGCTACATACAGAGAATATATATTTTATAAAAAATTAACGGTTAAGAAGACTGCTCCTGAATCATCTCACACTCTCCAGATTAAGCAGAAGAGGAAATTGCATAGTAATTTCAACCCCTTGTGCAGATAAAAGACTTCAGGAAAAACTTTTAGTTTTACTGTATATTCTAACCAAGTTTCCAGAAATTCACCTGTCAGTACTTAGAGCTGCAGTATATGTTGACAATTGCCCTTAAAATCACTCTCTCTCCTGCAGTTCAATTTCCTGTGCTCTACTTTGCTGCCCTACATACATTTCGTGTCTTTTTTTGCCAGTATAGACATGTAAGTATAGGATTTTTCCCCCGGACTTTCTATGCAAATGCTTTGACGTTTTTTTTTGTTATAATTATGTAACAACCTACTAAACTAAGACTAGTTATCCTCCTATGTTAACAAAAGCAACGTTTGAAGATTAATGGTTGGTTTATAACAAAAAGGAACATTTTGCACTGAATGTGACAGTGCCCTAAAATTGGGCAGTTTATTACTGGTAATTTCTGTTGTTCTTTTTAATCATTTAATTGTATCCTAGCTCCATTAAGAAGGATCTTTGGAAAATATTGTAATACAGAAATGTCATATTCTGGCACATTTTAAAGCATTTTTATAGGATTGTGAACTTGCAAATGTAAGGTCAGTACTTTCCCAGAGCTCGCATGTGGTCCCACTTTAATTTTAGCACTACCAGTGAGATGCAGTTGTAGTTACCAGAGATCTCCCTGTGTAACTCTTAAAACCAGAAAATGCCAGTCCCCCAGCTGTTGTGAATCAGCATAGCTCTGATGAGGTCAGAATTTTAAATACATGCCAGGAAGGACTAGGAACTGGTATTTGGCACTTATTTAGCATCATCTTTTTCAAATAAGAGGGCTTACAGCTTCAGTTGATTTTAGTGTAGCTAAGCTTGCGTGAGTGACATGATTGTACTCTGATAGAATACAGCTTCACGAAATTATTATGTTCAAGCACCCAGAATTAATTTTTGAATGGGTTTTGTAAAAGCCCTCAGTGTCGGACTGTGTTCATATTAAAGAAATGGGAACCAGGGTGTTAATGTCAGTGGGAGGAGACTTAGGGCTCTACTCAGACCCACTCTAAACATGTAATTGCCGGTCAATAAGCCTACATTTTATAAAGTCCAACACCTCCTTATAGGAAGCCTGCATTTTCTTATACTTCATCTATTATTGCGATGTGCATCAACTACTCAAGAGTTTGAAGTTCAAACTGGAATAGTAAAAAAATTGTAAGGATACAAGCCTCGTAGATTGCTTCTACGTTAAGAAGTATTAAGGGGTGGAGGTTATGGAAATGATTACAAATTTCGTCTATCACATGATATGTAGGTTTTCAAAGCTGAACGAAGGGAAGGAAAGATTTACAGGTTTTCTGCTCCAAGGATGTGTGGTCAGGCAGAATTCTTCTGTTATACTTTGTAGCGGGATCCTGCCTTTCTTGCTCATAGGCTTGATTCTCAAAGTCTAACTACACAGTTTTCCTCATTAAGTGTTGTCCAAGCTTGTGAGAAAACAAAGAATTAATTCTTCACACTCCCTACAGTTAGCATGAGAAGAGAGGGCAAGTTTAGGACAGGAATTCAGACTCTGCTCTTTTTATTCATTATCTCTAACAGTTTTTCAGCCATAATGGGAGCTTCTACATTAAAAGAGGAGAAGTAATTTACTTCTACAGAGAGAGAGATGATGGTGATGCAGTGAAATGTTGGAAGAGGACAGTTGAGCACATACACTCCTCTACCCCAGATTTCTGTGAGTGGTCAAACTTTTTCAGGACTAAGAGTACTACTCTTTACTAAGAGTAAAGGCACTAGGATTTAAGGTCACAGTTCTGCTTGTTAGTATCAACCTCCCAAATGAAGCTTTTAGTGGCCTATTTCATCCCACTTGTGAAAGAGATGAGAATTTACTAAGAGCTCGCTCTCTCTAAATTTCCCATTACTAAATTAAGCATAGAAGTGTGGTTTTCTTTTTCCTCAGATACCATTTGTTTCCCAAAAGTAATTACAATATCAGCTTGATAAAGGCTGCTAGTAATTTTGTTAAGAAATTTTCTGAAAAAGAGTAGGGAAACTTAACAACCTAAGAGAATTGCCTGTGGAATGGGATGCGCTCGGGAGACCCCCCTCCTACCCATTAGGAATTCTAACCACTGTAATTAGCAGCAAATTTCCCTATCTCTGTATGTTAAACAGGGAATCCATCTTCAGTCTGTTTCTGCCTGGGGCAGGGAGAGACTGAAGGAAGGGAAATGCAGGCGTGTGCCTGCCTGCGTTAAGCAGCATTAACTGCACTGGAAGGAAGCAAATCCACAAATTACACCGGCCTCTGATTTATAACCTGTGCAACCCTGTCAAAGTCAAGGGTCTTACCTCGGTTATAATCCAGAGAAAAGTGCAAGTGCACAGGTAGATAGGAAACACCCAAGTAGAGAAATTATGGGGTTATAAATGAGGTTGTTTAAAAACTAATGAATAAAAGATGAACATTTCCATTGTAGAGTTACTGTGCTGAGAAAACGAGTAACTTTTTGTGAGCTCTTTTACTGCCTATGCAGTATTAAACCTTATATAAGTAAATATTTTCTGTACCAGAACAGTGAGAAATAGGGAAGATGATTACTATGTAACAAGACGGATAATCTCTTATATTGTCTGTCAGCCATCCTATGTCACTCTTGGCCAGCTTCTTGTTGCTGAACGGTAAGCTTACAAGGAAAAGAGGGCTGAAAAAAGAAAAGACAAATACATTGGTATAATGAATAACAGAGCTAGATACTAATAAAAAATAACAAGTTGCCTTGCCTTATGCATTATATTTCATTATTTATCTATTAACTTTATGAATGTTCATACAGTTGCCAGTTTAGATGCTACCTTTGAGCATCCCCCAGAAATGGCACTTAAGTAAATGGTCACTAATCTGTGTTCATAATACTCCTAAAGTGTGCACAAAAGCCAGTAGAAATACTTCCTAATGTTCTTCTAGGGATCTCAAAGTATTTTATGTAATTATTTCCAGTGGATTAAGAAGGTAGGTGACAAAGTTAATTATTTTGTTTCATAAACAAATGTTTTGTTATAAATATTTACACAAACTGATGACACAATGTGACATATATTTTAAACTGGACCTGGCTCTGAATTTTTGTAATTTGCTTCTGTTTCTCTGGTTGTCATAAACTGATTGTGAGCTCTGAATCTTTCTTTAAGAAAAAAAAAAACAGTGATAAATTTTGCAGTTTAGATTCTTTTATACTTTTCTGGTTCAATCACTACTAAAGATTAGAACTGAGCTAAATTGCATTTTGAATTATCCAAAAGTGTTATTCATTTCAAACT
>NW_009207296.1:3028-17820 GCF_000690835.1 Fulmarus glacialis | reverse complement strand
GGAATGATAGAATAGAGAATGAAAACTGACCAGTGAATTACTGAGCAAACTGTCATATATATCACTTAGAGTACCTTATTTTTAAAATCTGGGGCAAATAAAAGAAGACTACTTTAGATTTTGCTTTGCACTTGCACATTAAAAAAAAAAAAAAAAAGCATTTAATTACTTTGGTGTCAAAAGCTTTGTTAATACCAAACTAATTTGCATACTTTTTGTTGTTCACCTAAGGTAATTTTGTTCTATGTTAAAACACTTATCTAAAAAGACCTTGACTGTCTTTAGAGAAAAGAACAGATTAGAAAAACATAATCAGCCCTCTTTCTTGGATTCACAAAAGGAAAACGGAACTATCTGATCTTCAGTAAAGTGTTCCTTGGATGTCAGTCACCCAGATGACCTTTTTTTTTTTTCTATTATTTATGCTGCTTACACATTTTAAAACTAAACTTCAGTCCCACCATCAAGCCATAGGTAAGCCCAGGGATAAGCAACTGTTAATTCACAGTAACAGAATAACTGTTATGAAAAACACAGCTGAAAAATACAGTGCTTTGAAAAAAAACGTTATGAGAAATAAATTATATTATACACTGAGTTTTAAATTTTTTTTTCTTACCATCTTGACATTATCATAGCTATTCTTCCAATGCAAGTATTATCACAAATGCTAAATTTCTGACTGAGGTCTATTTGATTCATCGGTGGAAGAGGCTGACTACATAGTGAGACTGGATGGAGTTTGCTGCATGGTATTTTTATCTTTGCGTTGTGTTGTTAAGAAGTAGTGGCAATCTGACTGCTTTGGGGGAAGCTAGACCTCATCTGCAGTGCACTTTTTGTGCCATCAATAGATTGTGTTAATTACAAGCCTCAGAGGCTTCTTTTGGTCATCTCTAGAAGCCAGAAAGCAATTTCTTTTTCCTTATTTTATGACAAATGGTAGAGGGAAGAATGAAAAGCGAAAAGGTGAAGAGTTGAAACATCAGAGATGCACTTGGAGCTGGAGAAAGCATGCATTGCTGCTAAAAATTCTCTAATAGACAGTTAGGGTTAAACTTAATGATGGCATATTATATTTATCTGCTTTTAATTGAGTATAATGGTATTTATCCTCTGCTTATGTTAACAGTTTTCTTCCCTGTACACAAATACCACAGAATTTTAAAGCCACCGCAGTCCATGCCAGATCATCCCGCAAGAGACTGGACCTCCTCCTGCTGGGAGAGACAGGGTCTGCCCATTGCAGGAGGATCCTATTGTGGGAGTGTTCAGGGATGTCCTGAGTGAAGATGATAGCAATGATGGGCCAAATACTCACCCTTGAAAAGCTAAAAACATTGACAGTACACTATGGATGTTCAGTTTCTTATAAAACATCAGTGCAATATATTTGTCATGACACAGAGGGAAAGTCAGGAAAAGGGTCTGTGTGACAGATGGTGTAGAAAAATCTGGAGTGTACTTTTCAACTTTATGACTTTTTGGTATTGGCAGCAGAGAAATGTCTCAGGAGATTGTTAGTGGGGAAGACAAATCACGTTCAGGAGAGAGATATTTTCCATTTCTCTGAAAGAAACTGACATAACTGCTAAGTCATTATGCTCTGCTAAATCCTTTGGCAAGGGATATCTTTTTCCTATAGAATTTAAAACAAGTACATAAGAATATGACATTTGTATGTTTGCACGCACACATCTAGAATTATTTATTTGATATAAATAAACATGGCTGTCAGAAAATCATTAAATACAGAGAGTTCAGACTACATTCAGAATCATCCCATAACGTTTGCATGCCTATATATGAATAATATTTATCACTATCTGGTCTTGAGTATTTCATCATGATTTTGCATTTTTATATAATTGCATCCATTATTTATCCAAATAAGTGGAATAGACAAAAGCATGACAACTGAACTCTGGTGATGCAGTTAATTGCTGCTTGTACCTCAAATTGCATCCCAATTAATTTATGGCTTGGATTTCTAGGTAGCCATCACCCAACTGTAAATACATGCAAGTGTCTTAGATTTGCTTGTTGGAAGAAGATCCGAATAAACAATAACTTGATGTTTTTGAATGCTAAGCCACGCATGATCTATTTTTCCTCAGGAAAAATTCCATTCTAGGATTTTTCTATCAGGGTTTTGGTTTATAGTTTTCTCTGATATTTTACATTATCTTGGAATATTGAAAAAAAATAGTGACTACTGAAATAGATTTCTTTCTTTTTTTTTTTTTTTTTCTTCTTTTTCTCTGCTTGGTTATAGTTCTTCATGGACTCTTGTGTTACAGATTTCAATTTTTAAACGCTGGTAGAGCATGGATGCAGACTGCCAACATCAGTTAGCTCATCACTAGAGTATGTTGTCTGTAGATCAGCTTGAGCATAAATATTATATACCTAAGCTCCCATGCTCTCTGTTTTTCCACATGAATGGCTTTATTTTCACCACAGAAGGAACTGTAATGAGGCCATTAAGTGACACAGAACATACTCCTGTTTAGTCAAAAGGAAGCATACAACTCTGTGCTACCTTTGTGTATTTTATTCTGAATGTACACAAATCTAAGAATTTGAGATAAAAATATTCAAGAAGATCATACATTTTTCTTTTTCTCTGCTTTTCTTATAATATTTTAAAAACACTTCTGTGCCACCTTGCAAAATTCATTAATTTCTGTGTAGAATACTTGTGGCACCCTTGCTTTTCTATCCAGGACAAACACTCATGGAAGCTAATTGTTCATAGGCACATTAAAGTCAAGAAGCTATGATTATTTATCCCAGATGGGTATCTAACTTCTTGTATCTATTTTGTTCATAGCACTGTTGTCATTGAAAACATTGTTTGCTGTGGGTATTTCTGAGTGGTGACTGAGCATCTGCTACGTGGAGCTGGTTGACTAAGAGATTTTGCCTGGACAACTAAAAAGCTTTAAGACCTGAATTGCATGCTTTTCTACTCTAAGCATGTAAATCTCAATTGAAATAGGACTTAGATTTCTATATACTTCTTTGTGTCAGGCTTTTATTGATCTAGATGTACATAACACTCC
Source organism: Fulmarus glacialis (assembly GCF_000690835.1). Taxonomy (NCBI): domain Eukaryota; kingdom Metazoa; phylum Chordata; class Aves; order Procellariiformes; family Procellariidae; genus Fulmarus; species Fulmarus glacialis. The sequence goes on along the minus strand of NW_009207296.1, from coordinate 14,755 downwards.
TATAGGTAAAAACAGCGAAAACCCTTAAAAAAATCATAACTAGATATAGATATTCTGATGTGAAAAGCTTTATTTCTGTGAGAAGGACTGTATTTCCCAGCTGAAATTCATTTCTAAGCTCTGAACAGCTTATAATCAAAGCAATCAACCCAACCAGGCTACCCTGTTTCCTCATATCTTCAAGAAATAAATCTTCAGTGTGCCAAATGTGTATCTTCAGGGCAGCTATATAAGAGAAAAAATCTGATTCCAGCGCTTTAAAAAATATTTGACTAAAGTACTTGGCATCTTCCACAGCAGGTAGAAAATCATGAAACATTTAAACCCAACTATCTTAATACCAATTTATTAAAGCAGTTGTATCTTCAGATATACCAAAGGGAAAATTAAAACAACTACCTTTATAAAATATATTAAACTAATTTATTTTACTGCACCTCAGCAGGAGGAATAAAATAAAATGAGGACAAACCTACTACTAGTAATGAATAAAAAACACTCCACAGCAGGAAAGAAAAGAAACAGAAGGAGAAAAAAATAAAACCTAAGACTGAAGGCAGTTCATCATAAAAAGTACCATGTGCAACATGACAGCTGTGGTCAAAATAGCTGCACCTTTGTAACTGCATGTGTACATTAAAACAAGCTAAAAAGGTGGCCCACCAAGACAGCTTATAGAAGTTAAAAATAATTAAAAAAAACCCATACCAAACGTCACACTAACTTCTGTTCAGTGTAACACTGTTGATTTCCAGGAAGCTGTTATACAGGGAAAATACAGCCATATTGGAAACACTGTCCTCCAGGACTCTGAGGGTGATAATGTCTCTCTTTGGGTCATATCTCAACTGTTTTCAGAAAGGGATTTGCCTTGCTGTACTGCCAGTTTGAGCCTCTGAAGTATCTGCTAGAGCACTCCCAAAGGGTCTGGTGGGTCAGTGTCTACTCAGCAGAGGGTACTGGTGTACATACACAGCAGCCCATCATTTTCTTGTTTCACAAAAATCTTTCTCTTTGAGAGATAAGAAAGAAAGACAACGGCAGATACGCACAACTATTAACATAATGTTCTTGCAAATGTGTGTGAATATATGTCTGTGAGCACTAAATAGGATATAGAAAAGTTAAACATGTATTTCACTGTTGTTTTTTTTTTTTCTGTAAACATACTAATTTCATCCATTTCCAGTTAATTCAGATGCCTCTGCTGTGCTTAGAAGTACGCATTTACTGATTTACTAACTTCATTAAAGTAATTCCTGCTAAAATATCATTAGCCGTCACAGGTTAACGTAACATTAAAGTTGTAACACAGACAATATGCGTGCACACGTACCACGCAGCCATGGAGGTACATACTCCTGTTCCACAGGAAGACAACTGGCAGAGGATACTGGCAATTTTATGGTAGTATCACTGGTGAAGAGCAAGCATCTGGATAGGAGTGGTGACATTGATGCAGACTGCTGGTAGCATATTTAGCCTTGTTTGGGGAAGAAGAAAACTAACATGAAAACCCTGGGGAACTGAGAGGAATAAGCCTGGGTGGAAGCTTCACTGAGAAGGCCTTTTTTAACATTATTTGGGCCATGTAGACTGACACGATGGAGTCAAGCCACAAGAGCAAGGTATGTTTGGGTGAGCATCCCTTGGTATCCAGGGAAGAGAGTTTGGGTTTTTCTGTTGTGGTGGTTTTAAATGTGGACTGATCAGTCAGATTCATGTCATCCAGTGTGAAGATTACCTGTGGATAGTAACAAATACTCTACCTTTTCCATTTCTGATAACTTTCTCTCTGTTCTAGAACCCAACATGAGACCTAGTCCAGCTTTCCAACCTCCTCTTGTCTTCAAGACTGTTCAAACACTGCTTTCATTGTTATCAGTCAATTACACTGAAATGGCTAAATTTGAGGGAGTTTTGTGCCCAGCAAAGAAAGGTTCACTAAGTGTCAATATAAAATTTAAGTGAGAGGTCTATGTCATCTTACCTCTAAAATACTAACTAATAGAAATGTCCATTTGCTGTAAGTGTAGAAAGAGGGAGCTGATGATAAAACCTCAAGACTACCTAAGGGAGGTGCAATGATAAAACTGTATGAAATCCATATGTTCCAAAATAAATTCTGCCAAAATTAAGATATTTTTTAAAGATGACTGAATTTTTTTTTACTTGGTAAGTAATTCTGTATTGGTTGTGGGCTTTCATCAAGTGGCCATAATATTTTTGACACACCTCTGGAAGCTATCTCATGACAAAATGGTGAAAGAGCAACATTAAACTCTCCTGTTGGAAGGTCAACACCCACAGAGAATGGGCAAAGTTGCAGATTGCTATTAATTAATTTCCAAAGAATTGTTCTCGCACACAGCTGTTGTTCTTCTAAAAGAAGCCAATATAAATTGTCTCCATATGACAGAATCCTTGTAGCCACATGCAGTTCTACTGACTTCAGAAGATTTCCATGCAGACATAAAGATTTTGGAATTAGAGCTAAATGCTACCAGGAAAAGAAATAAATAAATAAGAAGCCCCTTTTTTTTAATTGCTACAAATACTCTCTAACATTTTTCAAGAAAGGAATTCCCTGCTAAGAGATTGAGGATGCATATAACAAACAATTAACTGAGGATAATTTCTGGTCTTTTGGAGAAGTGTGACTAAAAAAGGAATCTGTTGGCTATTTTACTTGGGTTCAGTATTGAAAAAAAGAAATTAAAATTATTTGTGATGGAAAAGATGTAAAAGGAGAGACTATCTGTCTTCCCACCTGAGAAAGCTATTTTTAATTTCCATTGTATTTCAGAGTTTGCAGATGATGATATTTGTGTCTTCCCAAGGAATCTTCAGTAGTACTTAAGGAAGTAGAGATGTTGGGAAGCCATTTTAGGACTAAAGCAAAAGAAAAGGAAACCAAAAAAGGTCCTTGGCAAAAAGGAGGCAGAGTGGTATGATTAATGAAACATTCTCAAATAAGAAAAAACATTAATGGCCGAACCTCAGAGATTAGTTTTAGGGCCACTATCATTTCTTATAAATGACTTATAAGATGGGATGAAGAGCAGAATATAAATTTGCTTGTGTCATAAAATGAATTTAAGATCAAGTAATCCGAATGACATTGATGGAATTCAATAGGATTTGTACAGATTAGAGAGTAAGGATATAAGGAGGAGAGAGACAAAAAAAATTGCTACACAATGGAAATGCAATACATGACATGGATGTATTTTATCACTTCAGGTCCAAATAGCATAGCTTATAAAGTGGTGTCATAGTCCCACATATAATCTATTTTTCTTATGAAATTTATGTATCTTTGTAGATATATAAAGCTTGCAAAGCTCAACTACATAATGAACAGTTTGTGTCTCTAACGCAGTTGCTACATAATTCAATGGTTTTAGATAATTAGAAGGTGGAATTTATGAAATGCATTGTGCTGGGAGAATTACAGCATCCTATCCCATGTCATTCTTAATGTGTGCAAACAGGAATCTGCTCCCCAAAAGCTGTCACCCATTAATGTTCCACTGCAGAGAGGGATAAAAAATTAAACAGGTCTCACAGGTCCTGCTTGACGTGAGCCCAGTCAGCCATGGTGAGGGACTTGAAAGTAATACTGGGGAGGACCAGTGATTTTTGGTTTTGAGGAGCTGGAAAGCAGGCCAGTTGCTTCTTTCCCTTTATGTAGATGTTATTAAAATCTTCAGAAAGCATCTGCTGGCATTTGCTGATCAGGAGATGAGGAAGAACCTACTTCTTTACACATGGTGAATATTTTTCTTGTCTCCCTTTTCAAGGAAGCCCTCTCTGTTAGGCATGACTTTGGCAGAAGGACTGCAGTTTGGTTCCCTTGCTCTGTTTTCATGGCAGAACATTTTGCAATCATGGTGGAAAAGCTATTCGTGCTGTTGCACAGAATACTTACCAACTTTGTGGTCTTCTTCTCGTATTTTTTCAAACAATTCTGGGTTGTAATAATTGCATGTTACATGTCAGAAAGTGCTTGGAAGTCATTTAAAAGGAGGAGCTGGTTCTACAAATACTTCTAAAATCAGCGTTCACTATGTGAAGTGTATACATACATTTTACTAGGATAAAAACACTGAGGAGAAATTAGAAGTTAAATCTGACTTGGGAACATCCATCTTATCTCTTCTTGCTATTGTTTAACAAATTCGGTTAGGGATTTTTCTTTTTCATGTTGGCCTTCTTTCTTGAATTTCGAAAGGCAAGAAGTTACACATGCTTTCAAGACCTTTCTTTTACTAAGATTGTAAACTTTTTTTCTTTCTCCCACCCCACCTCATTTTGTTTCTCCTGTGATTTTCCTACTTGGTCTTTCCTAGATCACTGGTGTGACTACAAGGGTGGAGGAGCGAATGATGAGTAGGCAAAACTAATATGGAACCTGTTGTATGCTTAAAATGTTTGATTTACGGGCTTTCCTGAATCCATGAAAAGCCTGTAAATGAGGATTGTTGGATGATAGCAACCTAGCTATGGTCCTGATGATAGGGAATTAATGTATGTGCTATTTTTCCTAATGTATGCAGATATATTTTGAAAAGATGGATTAACTCTGAGTCAATCACTGTGGAAAACATGATTCAGTGGATAAAAGCTCAGTTCTATTTGGCTCGAAGTGCAGGAGTAGTAAGACTTCAAAGAAAGAAGTTATGTGAGATATTTCATATGAACACTTAGACTGTTCTGAAATTCCGTCTTTCTCTCTAATACAGAGCAAGAAGCAAGCAGGCAATGTGGTGCCTGCAATTATCTTAGAGAGCTTCTCTCTGTGTAAAAGGAGCTGTGAGTATATCTTGAAACTATGTGCCAATTTGTAGAGTTTATAGCACTCCCATTCCCTTTGTACTTTCTGGGTATTTCTAGTTTGCCAAGTTGCCTACATGATCTGATGTAAAGTCATCTGAGCCCTACTTACTCCTTTGACATTTTGATAGTGGGTTATTATATTCCACTTTTGTTTCCTTGCTATTCATGCACTTTCTATTCTGTGGAGTGAGTGTTTGATGCTTGTAGGCCCTCCTGCCCCCACTTCTCTACTGATGCTCTTCATGTCAGTCTTTTGAGAGCAAGGGAGAGTCCATAGTATTCCCTTAGAGCTGCTGCAGGAGGAGGGATGAAGCCTCTAGATCTGTTGAAAATCTGTTTGCTCAATGCCTGCAGGCTATGAATGTGGCAGCCAAACAGCTCTCTAGCTGCAAGAGGGTGAGAAAGAAGCATGGGGTCACACTTAATGTTTTGGGCTTTTGCTGGGGGCCATGGTATATGTCTGCACTCACAGTTTATTTAGCTCTGTATGAATGATTTGCTATTTCTAGTCTTTGTTTTTAACTGGAGCAGAGATGCAGGGCATATTGTATGAAGGAGCTGTAGCCCTGAGGCCAGGATAAGGACCACAGATATACCAAGCAACTGAATTGCTGCCTGTCATTGCACTTTGAGAATGAACCCAAAATGAGAACCAAATAAAACCTCTAATATCAGGAGTAATACAGCTCTATCAGAGTTGTATTTGAAAGGTAGGGAGATAGATGTTCACTAGTTACTTTGCACTGATACTGACATCACACGATACTTGCTCTTCTCTTACAAGGCTGTTCAAAAAGTACAGTGATCATGTTTCACGTTTAATGTACACAAAATGGTATTTGAGTGAAAGAATAATTTATCAATGCTATAAATCCGTTAATGCAAGATAAAAGCCAAAAGATTCAAGAATGCGATCACATATACTCTTGAGATGTAATTGAAATATCAGTTTTAATCTCATTTTAGCAGCTATCTGAGGCATCTCTGCATATTGCTTCAGAAGGCATGCAGTATAAATATGGGTATGTGCTGGAGTTTTATTGGAATGTATTTTCATATGTAGTCATGAAAGGAGAGGTTAAGATGAATCAGTTTTACTATGGTGCCATGTGATGCTTTGCCATGAGTCTCATAAAACCCTGAAGCAGTTTTTATGTTGTTCAGGTTTTTACTGAAGATTAGAAGGAGAGAGGGGGATTTATCATTAACAGCAAAGTGATGAGATGTTTCTCGTTCATGTTTGTTTTTCTTATTGAGATAGATGTTGCACAGGCTTCTCCCCTTACGTAACTCAGTTGTTGTATCTGATCTACAAAATGAATTAGGTCCATTCCATCTAAGTGGAAAAACACGTGGATTAATTTAAATCTCATAACACTATGCTTTACAAATAACCAGAAGTAAGAAAAGAAATTAGTACTTTTTAAGTTAGAGGTAAGCCACAAAATTCATAACAAAGTTCCTAATCTATTGTAAATTTACTGTGAGATTACATCTGTACTCAGTCATGAAAAGTAGTGTTCCAAAGATTGTTTTGCCTGAGAAACATCCAACTTTTATGCATTTAAGAGGAAAGCTCTCTTTGTCTAGTCTGGGGAGGGCAGAGAGTCCTCTCCAGACATATAATCTCAAAATGCAGCAAGTCTCACTACACCGCGTGCTCTTTCTGGAGAGCAGAGTTGGTCAGGCAGCAGCAGCTGAATGCTCAGCTGACAGAAGGGCCCATGGAGACAGGCTGGTAAACATCTACCTGTGATGGCCCCAACTGTGCCTTACCTGCAGCAAACTAAAGGCTATTTTCTAGGGGCTGGAGTCATGCTTACTTCATTGGCTGTAAATTCTTCAGAGTTGTCCTGAAGCATTGTCTCAGTAACAACAGAGTCACTCTAATCATGTTCAATGTCAGTTTTTGCTTGCAGGAATTCTAGAATGAAAATTATTGAGCTTCCCAGATGCACCTTTTTTTGTTTGTTTCTGTGTAATACCACAACTATGTATGGGGGTAAATTTGCTTTAAAACTTAGCTGTCAAGTGTAATGAAAAATTAATTACTTGGGAAAACTACTTTAAATGGAGTAGGCTTAGGTAGGCAGCTCAAGTTGGAGGCTCAATAGCACCCTTTGAAACTTGTCGGAAATGTGAAATCAAGTTTTGATGAGGATGAAGATCTAATCTGAGAAAAGCTACTCTTTACTTAGTGTATACAACTGAAAGTCTCCTATTCTGATGAAAAGATTTTTAAAAGCAATCAAAATCCATAATGCTTATAGTTTTGAAATGTGTCTGAGCTTGTTCAACATGCTGGGGAAAACTGGATAACCAGAAGTGCTTTTGGGAGAGTATTATATATTATTGGAAGGTAATATTGTGTTACTGTACATTTTAGACACCATAGTCAATAATCAGAACACTGTTTTTCGGGGATCTGCACAAACACAGAAGCAAAAGGTGGCCTGTATCCTTAGCAGGGTTGAAAGAAAAGGTAAGACAATAAATAAAGGCAGTAATCAAAGAGGGAACCAAGGGAAACAATGGAATAATATTAGTCAAGATGATAGGCAGTTGTATCAGTGGCCATGCTGTTTTCATGGCAAGGGAGAGTTATAAGGGAGAATTTTAATGGAGCAATGAAGAGGTTTATGGGAAGCTCCTCCCACGGACAATGAAAGAGCCCCTGAAACTGAACAGCAAAAATTATTTCCTTAATCTTTTTTTTGTTCCTTTTTTCTTCCTTCTCATTTTACAGTTTCAGTTATCTGCAGAATATGCAACTTGACCCACCGGCTACAGCAGGCTATATATTAACCTAGACATCTTGTACCTGCATTTGGCATAGTCTGTGGAGTTTTTTTGCATTATGTTAAAAACACAATTCAAAAAGCAAAAACATTTTCCTTGTTTTTCTAGCACCATTGTGTAATACCGCAATGGTTCGACCCTTATCTGTGTCTGCTCTGGAAAACAGTTGATAAAGATGACTGAGGGAACAATTTTTTCTGCCAGTGCTAACACTCCCTGGAATGATAAGCTCTGGCTAGTGAGACCAAGTGGGTAACTTCAATGGAATTGCTGTTACGTTACCGTAGAGAACAATCATGCACTGGAAAATGAGTGAACTAAATGATCTAATAAGTATTTTCCATCTGTAATCTCTTACATATTAAGTACTCTTTCCAAGCTTTTCCTTTCTTTTCCAGCTAAGCTGAAAGTCTTGGTGTTCCTAAAAGAAACAGCAGCAAACCTTGTTTTCCTGAAGGTGAAAGGAGTAAATCTCAACTGCAGTTTTTCTTGGGAGGGGTTTTTCTGAGAAGAGAAAGCTGCTACACACTGTGTGCTGTGGCAGCTGGATGTATAGGAGGAAGGGAATTGGCAACACTGATTCAAGCCCTGCAGGAAAAAGTTTTCCCTTTTCCAGGATATAAACATTTATAGCAGGTTTTGTGTCATCTGGGATTAAATTTCTTTTCTAAATCTAGTGAACTGCTCTACAACAGTTCAGAGTCAGTTTAAAAGTGCTCTCTCAGGTCAATTTTGGTCCCGATTGCAAAATTCTAACAAGTCTTTCTATTAGTCTTTCTCGTTTCTGAGGACATTTTCTCTTCTCAGTCTATCCTTTTGTGAGGTTTTGGTTTTTTTCCCCCCTCTGCTGATCTTGAAGTGCAAACACTATTTGAGTAGTGACTTACAGCTAAAATCAGAGGGAGAAAATGGAACTACTTTGAATTCAGTTTAAAAAAAAAAGGTACATTTTCTTACCTCCCTTTCACTAGTTCCATGCAAAGGATAACAGAGGACCCAGTAAAAAACAGCTCCAAGGTGTAAATCTGCAGAGGGCACCTGAGGAATCTGTAGTAGGACCTTTCCATGGCCCTGTCACTGTCTTAAATATACTTTGCAGCTGCAAAGGGAGTTCCTTTTATTGCTTTTCCCAAGGCTGGAAGATAGCTGAGGTCATTGGTGCTGTTATATTGCTTCTAATGTATTTTGTTTAGCTGCTTTCTCATGAGTGTGTACCAGAAAACATATTGTACTTGTATAAGGTAAATTGAATATACAAATATCCCAGTCAGAGGTGTTTAAAAATGCTTTTGGGAACACTATTCGGTAAAATAAATAAATAAATAAATGCTAAATCTAGTCTAGTCCATTTGTTGACAAGTGTAGTTAGTTTTTCACATTTCTGTGCAGAGAGTAAGTAACTGTCAACATAACAGTCTTTCGAGGTATGCTGGCTGGCAAATATTATCCTGGTTATAAAAATGAAAGAAACCAATGCAAAAACACAAGTCAGACACATATCCATTAAGAAGGTAAAACTGTCTTGCTGCTTCACATTCAAGGCTACCTCCTGCATGTGTGTGTGTGTGTTTATGTATGTGAATGTACATATATATAAGCACAAGAAGATGCGTATACTTTTTCCGCAGAGGAAAAAGGTGCATTCTCCCTGTTCTCCTCGATAAATCTGGATGTGAGAGAAGATCCTGAGAGTTAGATACTCTCAGCATCTGTGGAGCCTCTGGCTATTGGAGACAGCTTTAACCCCTGACTCACCTGCACCTGCACAGGGCTCATCCACTTTGTTTAAGACTATCGAATTGGCTTCTTGTTTTTCCTTGGTGCATGTAAAGTCCCATTCAGCTTTCTTCAAAGATGCGGGTCAGGTTTTATTTCATGAGGTAATTGCACATGAAGTTGGTTTTGGCGTGTATTTAGACAGCTTTTTTCTTTTCATATACCACTAGGGTTCCAGCCTTGTTTAGCTTCCTCTTCCACTGCAGTCACTGCTTTTATTTCAAAACAGTTGTGCAATCAGATTTAACTGGGTTTTTTTCATATCTGGGAACAAAAAGATCAAAACGGGGCATAACAGCTAAACAGAAGTCTACAACTTGTAGGGGTTATGAACACAGGACAAAGTAAAGACAAACACTGATGTGTAGTCAGATAAGAACTTATGTCAATCTGGTTAAAATCTGCTGTGTCAAAACAGTAAGTAAAGTGTAGAACAGGAAGGGGAGCACCTTGACATCATGATGGCTGTTGTGATGATTCACTCACCTGTTTACGGCATGCTTATGCAGTGCTAGGTACTTCCAGATGTTCAGGAAGATATAGATACCACCTGTTTCTCCAAGGACAAAGGAAGGCTAAGTTTAGGACGACAAGAAATGGAGCATTTTTAGAAATGTCTTCTAGATGAATGGGAAATGAACTCAGGCAGATGGTAATATGTTTGAAGGTTATATCATAAAAGAAGGCATAGCAATATTGTGCAAGGATCTAACAGGTTGGTAGACCCTGGAGAGGGTAACACTTGTAACAGAAAACAAATGTAACGGAATAGAACAAACACAACTTGTGAGGCAACCTCGCGTGGAAGGAGTGGCATGGCTGTTAGACAGGCTGCCTGCTGCAGAAAATTACCAATTAGCTGTGCTCTGTGTTAACCCAGGGTTAATCCTGCACTTTTTTAGGATTTGGTGTGGGGTAGAAGTTGAATAGGTCCAGGAGGCAAATAAAAGAGAAGTGATGGAGTGGCCGTGTGTTATCAAAGAGTAGAAGATGAGAGGGCTATAGAGTTGATGTCCTGCATCAAAGACTATATGTGAGCATTGGATAACTTTCTGTTTAATAAGCTAGGCATGATTCAGGTCTTTGCTCTTAGTTTTTTAACCGGGTCAGCTTATTCAATCATTCAGAGGTCATTTATGATGCACTATATATGCTGCTGCTTTGTGGCTCTTTGTGGAATAAGTTTGTGAGGTTTCCCATGTGTTTGCTGCTTCAGTTTTGATCACTCCTCTGACTTTAGACGAGACATAATTTGAATGGTTCCTAAATAAATCTCTTGGATTAAAGCACTGCCTGTGCTAGAACTCCAGTTCACATCCAGCCCTCGAAGTCAGAATAATTCTTATCCAGACCCAAAGACAGTGCTTAGTCTGAAAAACTTTCCAATTTCTTGAAGTTCAGGTCCAAGACCAAACAGATGTCTCAGGACTACCTCTGGTATAGACCTGAATCCAGAGTCAACCTCAAAACATTTAGGGATTTTTTCATCACCCAGATATTTTGAATTAGTTCATGTTTTGCTAGAAAAGCATTTTTGGATTTTCAGTGAGAGAAACTCCTTTTATTCCCTTCAGGGACAATTGTCATTTCATTAGACAAATTACTTAGTCAATACATTGTATTTCTGTTTCCCTTAGGCCTAGTTTCTCTCGCTCCTTCCACTGTCCTGTGGATCTACATAAAGATTGTCGATTAATTGCTAGTAAGACAGGAAACAAATTAGAATTTTCTTCTTCTGCTCAGTTGCTCATTAGAAGACAAAATTCAAGAAGCAGGGCCAAATCTAGAACTGATTTAGTTCAGAGTGGCTCTTGTGCAAATGGGGCTCAGCTGACTTAGTTCAGAGTAGGCTCTGACCCATGATTTGTAAGAAATAGTGAAAAATTGCCACAGGAAGGAAAATACCATTTTTACTCTACTGGATTTTAATTTAGGACAAAAATGAGGAAGTGATTCTCATCAATAATGCAAATTCCAATTTGCTTTCACAAATGAAGTGGAACTCGAATACTAAGTTTTCTTTAGGACTTCATGCTCTTGAGAGCTACTAGACAAGGGAAAACCCTTCAAGTCAAGTGAAGTATGCATGTTTTTTAATAAAGGGACTTAATCTCTATTCATTGCTTACTCAGGATAACTACTGACTGGTTCTTTTGGATTAGAATCTGATTGTGTCTCTTCACTTCCTATGAAAATTAAGTGTGTTTAGTACCTGCCTGAAATGACCTCCTGCAATATTTTGGGATGTTTGTTAACATCACAATACCAAGCAATTTTTTATAGCTTTAAATTTGTTTTTTACTCTCTTAAAAG
>NW_009207296.1:0-3009 GCF_000690835.1 Fulmarus glacialis | reverse complement strand
CTTTCCCTATCAATTTTTCCCTTTCTGTTTACCAAGTCATTGACTTTTTACAGTTTCCCCTATCTTTCTAAGGGGGATTTTTGCTGCCTTTTTCTTTTCTTTTTGTCCACATACCTCCGCAACTATTAACTGGGAATAATAATCAGGTTTGTGCTCTTTCCATACCAAATTCTACCTGTTACATACAAGAACTATAAAGTAATCAGAAATTAAAAACTAATTTATTTAAACATTATTTTTGTCTGCTGGGTAGAGTTTGAGTTTACCTGCTGTACCTGCACATACTGATTTTTGTTTATCTAAAGAAATTTCATTTACTTAGCCAAAGCTATTTGCCTTCCTTATATACATATATACGTGTATGTGTACACATATATACATATATTAATGTGTACATAAACATTTAGTCAAAGTGTTCTGTAAGTGTATGAAGAGCTTGACAGACACGTGATATGCACAGGTTGCAGACTCTGGTTTGAATCTCTGTGGCTGGTGGTGTGGTAGAGAGCTCCATCCCCTACTGCAGCACCGGCCTGGGAACACCATGTGTGGCTTTCTGCTGCCCTCCTTTGCGTCCCGGTAGTACTGCTTGGGGCCCACAAGGCACAGGGGCTGCATATCCCAACTTCTGGCAATGCTAAAAGCCCATAGATAACCACTGAGTTATAAATTGGAGTACGCCTCCAGCTCCCTCAAAAACTAGGAACTCAGAGCTAGCATTATTCCCGGCCCTCCAAAACTGTTCTTTTAGGGTTGTGTCTCCTGTGGCTTTTATCTCAAAGGTCTGAAATAGTCCAGTAGACTTCAATAGTCAGTAGGGGTTCATTCCAAAGTGCCCATCGCACAAGAGGAAGCACGAGCAACAGTGGGAGTCACTGAAGGCGGAGCATTTCAGAAAAACAGTCCAGGAATTTTTCATCTTGACTGGCTCCAAATGATCACAAACACTTTGGTGGGTTATTTTTGTGGGACTATTCCTAGAGTAACCTGAATAATCTGTGTATGCATGCTTAAATTTGTTGGACAAGCTACAGTCTGACTAGTTGCTTGAATCTTTTGTGTGATTTACAGAAAGCCCAGGCATGATTCTTCACCTCCTTGCATGTTGCACAGTGGTTTGTATCTCTGTGGTTGAGGAGCATGACTAGCCCATCAAGAATCAACAACCCTTTTAGGTGGTATTTCCAGCAGGCCTGTTTTCAAGTTTGGCAGTTCTAAATAATAACCCCCGTACAATAAAACTAGAGACAGAAGTGTTTCTTGGTTACAGGACTACCTTTTAAAATTTGTTATTGGTTAAGGCAGTGTTTGAAGGTATCCTTGGACAGGTTAGGGAGGGCACAGCTCCTTGAGAATGGCTCTGATGGACAGCTTCTAACCTGGCGCTTGGCACGTTGCAAAAAGATCATTTAGATGCAGGAACTTTACCTTAAATTACTCCTGTGTTTCTAGAGGAAACCTTGCAGATGGCTCTGCAAGTGTAAGCCAGCTTGGTCAGAACATGTGACATGACACACAGGCCAAAGTCTAAAAAGCAGGGCCAAATCTGGAGCTGGTGTAATTCAGTATAGTTCTTGTGGCTGTAGGGCTTAGCTGATTTAGTTCAGCTGTGTATGGTATATGCATGGTGCAAGTGCATGAAGGCATTGGTGTAGTAATTATGAGTGATTGCTATCAGATGACTATATGTGGTAACATTTGATTTTTTTTAATTCATTAACATATCCTGTCTGACAGTGTAACCTAGCCAAGGAATTAGTAAGATAATGACAAAAAAAGGAGGAGAAAACAGTGTGGATGAGATATTATATTGTCTGCTTAAGCAGCAGTAGAGAGGGATCACATACAGGTAATTTGAGAAGCTCTGTGCTTTCCAGAATTTCCCAATGCGTGAGATAACTAAAGAACAATTTAGACAACTATGCAAAGACACTCAGAGTGCTGCTGTCAAGAAGGAAAAGGAAATCAACCAGTTTCATCGACTACCATGCTTTCCCCTCAGGGTCACAGAAAGTAAGCAATCCTCTCTGTTTTTCAACAAAGTTTTTTTATAAACTCAAGGGACCAAAAAGAAAGCTTCCTGTGCTTCCCTGGTACTTTCCAATAGAGCAAAAGTCACTGATAGTCTGTAAGTTATGAAGAATTTCTTCCCGCTTTGTTGCTGTTTTGTAACACAGCATATGTGGCCATTATATTTTAAAACTTTACCTTCCCTTTACAGGCTATGTTTTGTGTTGCTTTCCATACTATATATTTTCCTTCTTTTTCCACGCTTAATAATTTATACTCCTTAATTTGAATTATTCTTGTTACCTAAAAGTTGTATTAAAATGAATGAAGATGAAACTAAGGCATTGGTAAAAATGGCAAAAATAAAGGCCAAAAGACTGTTGTTTTTGTAGTGAATAATGTAAAAAATTGTTTTAATGGAATTCTAAAGATTATTGTAAGGCAAAATCAGAATGCTGTCTGGGTACAAGCATTTTACATGAATATGCAATTAGGATATGTAGAACACTGCTCAAGCATTCTGACTGCAGAGGATATATTTTGTAACTCTGAGATTAATAACCACAATATTGTGTACATTAAATCTGTTTTGTACCATTATTTCCAGTGGTCAGGCTGATTCACTCAGAGTGAAAAATTAATCACTTAATCTCTCTGTGGCTGAGTTGTTAAGTTTTGAAATTGAAACAATAATTTGGCATGCCTGCTGCTTCTACCACTTTTGTTGCAGCCTACTGCTTTTGAAAGTAGATGTCCAGTTCTTCAGCAGCAATATCTGTCACACATTCATTTGGAAGTTCCTGACAAATGTTGCATTGCATGTGCCTAGGCTGACTCTGCTTTGGCTGTGCAGTTCACCTAAAGCATACCAGACACTGAACTAATTGATGAATATGAAAATGTTGGCAGATGTTTGTCCAACTCCTTGTCTGTCTTGTCTATTTAAACTAGTGGCCAGTCAGCCTGACCCCAGTGCTGGGGAAGATTATGGAGCGGTTC
>NW_009207295.1:8278-45718 GCF_000690835.1 Fulmarus glacialis | reverse complement strand
TGCCAACTGGGGTTAAACCACGACAATACCTATCAAAGTGCTTGGCATTACAAATACAGATAACTATTTTATCCTCTAACTTTATTCCTATCTTACTGCAGTGTTGTTAGGTTTACAATATAACTTTAATGATTTTTCCAGTCTAGCTTTACCTATTTCAAGTTAAATCATCATAATTGGTGACCAGCCATTTACCTCAAGTGAAATAATTTTCCAACAGTGCTTCTGTCTTTAAAGGTTCACTTTTTCCATTCCTAATTCCCAGGAAGGAGTTATCACATAACTACGCAGACAAACACGCATAGCATGATCACGTGAAGCTTAAAGGTGAAAAATCCAGTTCACTTCAACATATTTTTTGAGGAACATTCTTCTAAGTTCAAAAACCAAACCAAAACAACAAGCAGAATGAAAAGGACTCTGTCCAAAACAGCACCTGAAAGAATACTACCTTTACTATGCAAGCCCCCAAATGAAACAAAGCTGGGACATTTTTAGTGTATTTCTATTCATGCTAATTCCAGGCTACCATGAACATGACTGTGGTGGCACTGCATGGCCAGTAGGTAGATGAGGAATCTTCTGAGACAGCTCCCTGGCTATTCTGCTGGCCCTTAGCCTGTTCCAGCTAGTTACCAGCTCTCTAAAATTCAAGGAGTGCTAGGGGAAAAAAAAAAATTAAAAAAAAAAGTTTAGTACCTTTTCCACTAGACCTATGTAATCTCTTTCTAAAGGAGTCCCAAGGACAACTATCAAACTCCTGGCCAGCAATTATCATCAGCAACTCAGGAAAGACAGGTTGAATATAGTTTTTAAAGAAGCATACTCCAGAAGTCATCACCAGAGTATCATAAAACAGCTAACCAACATTTTACCTCCTCTTTCTGAGGCAGACTGTGAGAATGCTCTTAGCATATATGTGCCTTCCATGCACTTAACTCTTGTAATCTAGGTATGGACTTAGAATAAGCCAAAGGACTTCTTAGTTAATGATCTCTTTCTAGTGATGGATGAGAATCAGACGCCTTGTAATAATGCTGCTATTATTAGCTTGATGCTTGATTGGCTGCCTTTGATACTTTCACAGAAGCATACAGCTTATCTCTAATCTGGTTTATCATGTCCAGAAAATAAATTGACTTCCTTAGAGTAGGAAGGCCTCAGAGTTGAGTCACCTACATACCTCAGCAGGCAGCAATAGGGCCTGCCCTTCAAGTGAGAAGTCAAGCTCTAGTAAAGCTGCTCACTCTCTCAGTTCTTCCCATAGCTAGCAGAAAGGATGGGGTTGGGGAGAGGTGAGTTCAAGCTGAATAAAATTTTTTTTGTCCCAGAACTAAGCATAGTGAACACTTCATATTTACTTTTGAAACTAAATGCCATGTTGAAACATTTTTTTTTTTCTTTTTTTAAAGTGCAGTGACAAATGAAATGGTCTGACCAAGATTATCTGTATCTTTTCCCTCCCCCCTCCCAAAAAAACTACATGAAGTCATATCACACAGATTGTTTCAGTTGACTCAGCCATGCATTCTCAGGGGAGGGAAAAAATAAAAAAAAATTGGGGGGAAGAGAGAGAAAGATAAAGACTTTGGTGCAGTTTAACTTTTCTTTTGAGAGGTTTCATTCTTTTCTCTTCAGATGTTTCTGCTGATAGTCATGGACATGGCCTTTTTTTTCCACTAGAGGTTTCACACCACCAGTTTGAAGTGACTGGTTGGTGACAAGGGGCCTAGGCAGGAAACACAAACGCGAATGGTTTTTTGTACTAACTTATGTCAGCTGTACAGCCTTACCTCATCTGACTTGCACAGTGCAGCTCAGGACTAGTGTCCGTGCCTTGTTGAAATAAAGATGCAGGTGAAAGTGAGACAGCCACCTTTCAGGTAAAACTAAGGGAGTCACAGTGGACTGGTGGAAGACAGCCAGAGGTAGCTGTACTCCTCCAAGAAAAGGGACTGAATAAGTGAGATAATTTCAGTCATCACATTACATCCCTACCATCTGTGTTTTGAACGCAGACTTTCCCATCGT
Organism: Fulmarus glacialis; assembly: GCF_000690835.1. NCBI lineage: Eukaryota > Metazoa > Chordata > Aves > Procellariiformes > Procellariidae > Fulmarus > Fulmarus glacialis. The sequence goes on along the minus strand of NW_009207295.1, from coordinate 43,687 downwards.
TACTTGTACTTTCATCACCTCAAGATTGTTAACAGTACATCCCAGATGGGACTCCATCTCAGAATCATCGAATGACTGAAGCGAGTTAGATACCTCACTGCCATGTGCTGATGTCAGTGCTCAAGTAACAGCTCTAATTGCACTCAGCTAGCAGCTAAAGTTGAAGGTGCTGATCAAGATCTATACTGCCTTACACAGTTAAAGCCCATCCTTCAAAAGAAATAACTTTGGTCCATCTGCCATGTTCCTATGACTGTGGAGAGCCAAGAAGAGCAAGCTGAATGGTGCTTCCACACCCACACATGTGCCTGCCCATGTGGACCGGGTATCCTTCAGAACCAGCCTCTTGCCCTGGGGAACTTCTGACTGAACTGCGGAAGACAACAATATATTAAGGCTTCGGAGAAAGAAAGTTTGCATTTTCCAAAATAAGAGAAAGGTAGAAAGGAGTTTCTTTAAGTCCTTGTTGGTTGAATTCTTATTGAAATGATTACTGCCATGGTGCTGGGAGTTTATTGTATTATTAATGATTTCTCAGAGCTCCACACAGGTCTTTCTTTTAAAATCTAAAATAAGAGTGCCTTAAACTATGTCTACTGCTAACATCCAATTTAGGTGCATGCTAACGCATTCTTTTGGGGGTTTTATCAAAACATAAAATTCCTGGTAACCCAGATTTGATCTTTTATGCAGAGCTATTTCAAGACAATCTTGCAGTAATGCATCTGGTTCATCTGCTCCCTTCCTGGTAAATACCAAGCCCTTTTTATAAATAAAGACATTTTGGAAGGCTGAGGAGCTACAGTGCAACAGTGCCATCCCCTGTCTGCAAAAATCATTGTGTCTTTTTCAGAAAAGCCAAGGACTAAAATGCTCCACCAGTGCCTGCTTTATCTAGATGGAAGGTTACCGGGGAACAGCAACACGAGTGCCATGTGCACTGCATCGTAGTAATCCTGCTGGGGAATTTCACTACACAACCTAAGTTCTGAGAGGTTTTTTCTAGCTAGCGCCATCAACTTTGTGTCAAAATAAATTGCAAGAGATTCCACAAATTTTACATTTAAACTCAGTTTTCAGGATATTATCCAGCATGCAGTCTGGGGGAGGGAAAGCAATTTGCATCTTTTTGTAGTAAGCAGAAAGGAGGAAATTCCCACACACTTCTAGACAACCCTGAAGAAAAATCTGTTCATCTATACTACTCTTTTGCATGTCCATTCCTGTTTCTACTGGAAGCAAAGAGCACTTATTATTAAATATCCAAGCACTGTACCAGCTATAACACCTCACAGCTCAACATACATAGTTTAAAAACCAAATTAGAATGCAACATTGCAACACAAACCAAGAGTCTGAAGAAATATAGGAGTAAGCAGTCAGAGGTATGCCCAAAGGTATTTCTCCCCAGAATTGTGGATGCTGTTGCATATCCAATTAGTATTTTTCATTTACAGGACTCCCAGAGGGACTTCCATGGGTTAACGGCAAAGGCAGGAGACATTTGCGCTGAACCCTTCTTTTTTGTCTATTTTAGATGCTAACTTTCATCCTTTCCACAGTAATATGACAAGAACAAGAAGAAACTGAAATTAAGCAACAAGCTGACCATGAAATTAGTCATGCACAGTTACCAGTTCCCTGCACTTGGCACTGGAAATTCAAGCTGATCCTTCTTTGCTAGAGTTAGGAACAACTTAAGTGCCATCTACAAGTGTTTCCTTCTCTGAAGATTAAAAAAAAAAAATAAAATTTTTTTAAAAAAATCCTATGTTGATATCCATGTTTGCAAGGAGGAAAAAAAAAACCAAAAACCAAAAAAAACCCACGCCACACATCTAGTATATTGCACTGTTAGTGCTGATTTCCTAAACATATCTCAATTAAATGCAAGTAAAACCAGAGCCATTTGCATAACCTCCTCCAATCTTCTCTTCTTCCGGTATAATACTAAATCAGTCCTGCAAACCAAGAGCAGGCCTACCTTCTAAAGAAAGGGAAGTCTTTTATCTCTTACATGCTATTGATCCTCTAGTACAGGCTAGCATATGATTGCTTTAAGAAAATGTTAAATCTTAGAGATTGTTTACCCTGATTACCCTGTTTCAATCAACAGAGTTCAAAAAACATCTTTAAAGCAGCTGCAACTCTGTTTTGTTGTGGTTTTCATATCACCTTTATTATGGTCACTTCCACTGAACAAGTACAAGGAACTACAGCCTTTTATATCACTGAAGTTCAAAGTATTGCCTCTTTCAATTAGTCTCTTGGGAAACTGCTGCTGCAACATAACAGCAGATTTTGCAGTTCATATGCAGCTGCCCTGTAATTCCCTTGCTTCATTGGGAATAAATGAAATGTCAATGATCTGTTTCTCCCTTGGCTTATCTACACCCACACTGCCCCTCCTTGAGGGGACCAGTGATGGAACTTCACTGGGGCCTGGTGATCCCTGCCAAGACAGGTCGCACATGTTCTTTTCATGTTTCTTCAGGGCAACAGAAGAAAAGCATACCAGGAAAAGCAGAAGGGAAGCCTTACTCTTCATTCACTGCTGTCCCTAGAATACTTCCAAGAAACCTCAGCTTTCTTCTTTGCTGTTATGGGTCCCTGTAGTAAAATGATCTTCTAGATAACCAACCAGCATGCCAGGTTCAACTTGCTATTAATGCTCCAGTTTCAATCCGCAGCTGGTATTAGCTCAAAGCTCATAAAGCAACTCCATGGGGGATGTGAAAAAAATGACAGACATTGCCTGAAATACTTTATTTCTTATTTTCATAAACCTGAAATATTTCATTTGAATCCTATCTATATTAGAAGCAGCATCTGATAGCTATCTAGCATCTGAGCTTGCACTAAGCGAGTCAACTTCCACTTTGTTGTGAACAGGTTATTATAATCAAAACTAACAGCTAGAGCCGTTCCACAAAAGTCAAGGGGGTGGGGGACCAAAACAAAACAAACAAACAAACAAACAAAATCTAACCTCTAGAGTTAATAAATTGCCAGTTAGCACACAGTAGTTAACTTTACCTTAGAGATAACTGGTCATCTCTACCTTTTCTGAAGGCTGATGTGATCTCTTCCTCTTCAAATATTTTGCAATTACCTTGAGTTAACTACCTTTAGCTAACAACCGGTTTTAATTGCTGTAAAAGCTCACAGTAGCAAGTGGCTTTGTGGAAACTCTCAGACTGGCAAGAATTTAAGATCAACTTACCCAAATAAACAGAAATCAATGACCAGTCATACACAAGCAAGAAAACTAAAGACAAACTGATGCGACTGAGAATTAGCTATGCTACCTATCCCAAAGAGGCAGGTTGATCAGTTATAATTTAATGAGGAAATATTGCCACGGGAGTCACCAGGTGGTGCTGTTAAAAATGCTCATTTTACTAGAGAAATTACACCCATTCTTTGAACAGATACTGTCTTGTTAAGCTCCCTCTCTGTTTTAGATATAATCTTGGAGTAGGATTATGCTAGGAAGAAGTAGTCTTAATACTTCTATCAAATTTCCTGAGAGAGGCTTCCGCATGTCATCCTTCTGAGCACCCCTACTCCTAGAGTGAATTTATAGGAAGCCTTGTTTGCCTTATACTAAGAAAATACACAGATTTTGTCTCTACCATGCAGAAGATTGACTGAGGGAGCCCAAGCTACAGGATAAAACTGAGGAACAAGATGAAGCCCAGAATATGTCCTGGACACAAGAAACAGCAAACTATTTCCACCAGGTTAACAGAATTACCTGATTAATTCTGAGGCTTTCTTCTTCATGTGGGGCTCCTTTGTAGAATATGTATACTTGGTGGCTATTTCACAGAAGAGAGACCATTTCTTGAGATATGGGATAAGAATTTTTTCCCTTGCAAGAGGCCTTTACTTTTTCAGTTCTGATCACAAGCAGCCTGATCACCATCTTCACTGAAGAAAACACAAAATTGAGGCCCACATGGAGCTACAACTTTTCTTAGTTCAATATTGTGAGTCATGGTGTGCCTAAAAAAATTACCCTAGAAGCTGGCAAAGGTATGAAAGGCCTTTATCTCTGTCCAATTAGGATACTTTGAAACAACTTTCTCCAATTTTCTTTCTACTCACTAGAAATAAAACCTCAAACAATTGCAGTGGTATGAAAGTGACATTGGGATCCAGGATCATGGAAATTCTTCTTTGGTATCTTCCGTGGTTAATTTAATGTACATGACACCACTTAAAAAAAAAAGAAAATCCTAAAGAATTCTGTCACCTTAGCAAACTGAAGAAATATTTCAGCAGAGAAAGGTAAAATGCAGAACCTCTTCCAGCAGATCCCCTGTATATATATTCATTGCTGTTATTTGAAAAGTGAAGAAAAGTATTTCCTAAAGGAACATTCATATGAATTTTATATGGGCAATTCATTTACACACTCAGTTGATTCTGGGTAGGATACTGTTATTTTTGCGCTGGGTAGAGGTCTACTTTAAGCCAGTTCTCAAACAGTATGATTTCCTTCAAAGCTAAAGCAATCTTGCTGGCAGAGAACTTAGCCTTCAAAAGATATCAAGATAAAACCAGCAAGAAGGAAGAGTGAAATATCCTGCGAGTATAGCATGTGCCTCTCTATGTTCCATCTTTAAAATAGTTGTATCGTGCTAGCAACCACAGACTCTGTTCCAAAAAACAGAAAATAAGAGTTCTTACCCCAGACTCTACTAGCAGCATAAAAAAAAGAAAAGAACAGCAAAATGCCTGTTCTCTGCTACCAGGAAGTTTGTAAAAGAGTTTTTAGAAGTGCACAGCATACTGCCCAGGGAAGTGGTAGAGTCACCATCCCTGGAAGTATTTAAAAGACGTGTAGATGAGGCGCTTAGGGACATGGCTTAGTGGGCATGGTGGTGTTGGGTTAACGGTTGGACTTGATGATCTTAGAGGTCTTTTCCAACCTTAATGATTCTATGATTCTATGATTCTATGAAATATTTACAGCTCCTGAAAAACATCATGTTTGCAAGAACCCCCATTTTGTATCATTAAAGATCCTAGCACAGACTTACATCTGTGCTTGTGTTGTCTCAGCCAGGCTTCCAAGCATAACCTTTCTGCCTTGGCCAGTGGCACTGTCATTTCCCATCTTATGCCAACAACAGGAGTCTGGGGCTGCTTCAGATTTAGGAAACTCCAGATCAGTCTAAAAGCCCTCTGGATTGGAGGGAAAGATTTTTTTATTATTATTATTTTTTAATTTTAAGTTTTATTACAACTAGGCAAGGGAACAAAGATGAAAAAAGCAATTAATTTGTTTCCTAAGATTTTGTTTATTTTTTTTTTAAACCCCGCACTACTCCCTATCTTGTTACATGGAGACTCCCCACCTGCTCACTACTAGCATTTAATTAATGTACTTTACAGTTTGTGCTTGCACTTCTCAGCAAGTCACGATTTTGCTTTAAACCTCTGCTGACTCACCTCTCTGTAGCCTCTCTTTCATGCCAACAGCAGCTCTCTTCTTTCTAGTTAACCTCATTTAGGCCAATTTCAACATAGCTACGTGCTCAGACATTGAGAAGTCAGACTGCTAAGCAGATCCAAACAACAGGTGTCATTAAAACCACACCTCAATTAATGCCTCCAGCAATAACTGCTTCAGAAAATGGTAGGTCATCTTCATTTTTATATTATGCCAAAGCAAACTTTCAGCCCACTTCTTCAGTGATTTTTAAAAGAACAAAAGATCTATAGACAACAAACACAACACTAAATCATAAGAATTAATTTCCAAGTGATCAGTGGGAAGTTAGAACAACACTTTCCATAGAGAAAAGTGCTTGGGAACACACGTCCTTTACAAAGTCTTTTCTAGCAGCTTAATTTTAAGACCAAAGTCTAGCGACAGCCTTCTGCAGGAACAACTGTTGTCCTACCTCCTACCGATAATAAATACCTTCAGATGGCAGTAAAAGAGGCTAAGGGTCCAATACTGAAGATCCCCAAATCCTGAAAATAAAAAAGGAAGTTGCTCTCTCCTTGGCTGAAAACATCCAAGCCACAAATGGAACAAAATAACCTAGCCCCCAACTGGGGGCTGTCCCTAACTGGGGAGCTATAAGTCTTTTTCAGTGGTTATATTCTGCAAGAAAACAAGAACAGCCCTTCATGCCAAAGTAGTGAAGCAGCACATTGCTCTCCTTTTACTCTTTACGATCTTGGTTCACCGCCAAATCACTTTCTCAAGAGTGCACAGTCTAGGCTTCTGACTACATTGGAATAACAGGGGTAATTAAGTACCTGGGTATCATCCCATACTTTCAGCCCCATATATGGTCCACAGAATAAAGTCAAAGCCACTAAACTTTACAAGAGGTGTGATGTGGAAATATTGATCAAGTGGTGACGCTTGCTAGTGCATATCCAGCATTTAAAAGAAATACACATCACAAATGTATGAATTCTTATGTTCATGTCATATTAAACAGATGTGTCTTAAGTCCAGATACATATAATTGCTAATGAAAATCCCCCCACAGATGGGGGAAAAAAAAGAATCCAAACACTAGCCAAATCACAAAGGCTACCATCCCTCTCCATCCTAAGGGAAAGCACATCCCACAAGCTCTGTAACCTAGAATGCTGATTTTAATACTACTCTTGAGGATAATGAATAGCAGAAAGCACTTAAATACCTTTTGAAGCCTTCATGTGTAACACTTACCATAAAGTGTAGTACATAGTGTTGTACAGATACTGTTTTCCTTCCATTTTAAACAAAATGAATCCCCAAGCTTCTCTTAAGAGACTCTCAATGCAATTATCAATCACGCTTACATGCACATCAGTTTCAAAGCTGTCATTACACGTGCCAATTTCAAGTATTGATCTAACACTTCATATAGCCTACTCTGGCATTTAGCTCAGTTTTCAGTCCCTCCTGGAAACTGAATGAAGAATATCTCTTTGCTATGACTTTAGAGCATACAACATAGGATCCAATATTTAAACTCACACGGCAACAAAAACAAAAGCCCTCTTAAGCTTTCTTTGTGTTGGTAGAGCCACATTCAGATGCTGGGAATCCTGAGCATAAGCACAGATGGCAACTGCAGCTCTGTTTATTTTTCTCTTAAACTACACTATCAACAAAGACAGAGTCACTCCATGTTCTCCATCCACCTACCTTCTCTGTAGTTCTCCAAAACACATTAGTATGCAGTTTAAGTATTGATTCTGCAAGGTTTCTGAAATTCATGTTACTTCAGGCAACAGGGGGGAGGGAGGGGGGGAGAAACACACCACACAACCAAACAACCCAGAAAACAAGTCTGAAATGATCACTGTTTCCTTCTCTCTTCCTTCAAACCAAACCCTCAAAATGAATAGTCCCAAAGAAACCAAACTCAAGAAGTGTTCCATCAAACCAAAAATCCTCGCAAAAATCTTCTTGCCAAGCTGTGAACAACTATCCATAATACACTCCTCAAAGAAGCTCCTGAAGGACAGGGGGGAATGGAGAAACAAGGACCCTGGAGAAAGAACACATTCAAACAGAAGGCAGGATATTAATTTGACCAAGAGTGTTATGAAGCAATTCAGAATCTCTCCTCTCTACCTTCTCCCCCAAAATATAAGAGATAAGGTCACAGTGGCCAACATTAAAAGTAAAAAGGGAGGTGCATGTCAGGCTTCCTGATATTATGACTGCTCCCTAAACTCTCCTCAACTCAAAATCCTTCTTGTGCCATACGAGTCCTTTAAGGCAAACACTCAGCAAGGCACTTACACACCTATTTAAGTTAACATGTGGGGAGGGGGGGGGGAAGCAGTTATCAGCATCAAACACACTATTTGTGAATCTATCATAGAGTGAGCCTCCTGACATCAGTTTTTTGATTTAGGAATATGAATCTCAAGGAATAGGAGGGAGTGTCTGTTTCCTAAGCAGTTTGTTTCAAGAGATTAGATACAATGAGTCACAAAACACACTTACTCTTTTCTTTCAGACAAACTTAACTCCAAATAGTTTATCTGTACAAAAAGATTCAATACACTGTTGTGTTCTCTTCTAACACCAGAGAAACATGTTGTGACTGAATCTTTACCGCAAGTTGATAGGTATTAGAAATTTGAATTCTCCAGAAGACACAAAATAAATTGTCAGGGTACACTGAAGAACTAATGTTTAACAAACAAAAAATTTAAGAAAAACAACAAACAAACCCAAGTTTACCCACAGTCAGATGATGGCAACCTGAATACTCATAGGTGGTTTTCTACTCCACAGAAAAAAAAAGAAGAGGAAACGGCACGTTGACACTGGCACATATACAATAGGTTCATTTCCATGCAACTTATTTTATGTCTCAATTATGATACCAACAAATATTCACATTGAAATAACTCCACCCCTGCTGAAACCACTGTTAACCACTGTGTATCTGCAGCATTTAGCCTGTCACTTAAGAAACTGCCTTTGCTAAGGAGTTTTAGATCTGTGCAAAAGTCATGATAATCAAGTTACTGAAATTGAGTACTCTTTACTCTTTTCTACCAGTAAATGCAAAAAGACAATTGAGTTTCCAAGCAACGATTCTGCTACTGAGACTCACAGATGCTAGAGCAGGAGGGAAGAGAAATTGCAAGATTCAACAGATGGTAACAGAAAGCCCCTACTTAACCAGCCATAAATTGTATTTGCTTCTGTAAAGGTAAAGCAGAGCTGGAGCTCTATTTTATATATCATCCAAGAACCTGTTTTTTGGGATTTGCTTGTTGGTTTGGTTTAACCTTTTGGACGTGTGCTTTAGTTCACTGCAGAGACGCTCCCAAACTGATGTCCTTTCTCTTTGTGGGACAGCCTTCATCTGGACAGAAGTACCAGTAGCTCCCTGACATGGCCTACCTTGCCAAAGGAACACAGCTAAAAGGGATGGGGTACTCCAGTATTCAAACTGAGCTTTTCTAGTGTACTCGTGGGCTGGCTGCATGATCTCTTTGAGATGCAGCTCTCTGTGAGGTCTTTTAAACTCTTCTGTTCCACTAGACCTGCCAACAATGCACAACCTGACTCCACAGCTCAGTCCAACCACCTCAGCTGCTTCATCCTCCTGCTTCTGTGAGGCTACAGGCTTTCTCCTGCACAAGCAACTATTCTCCCCAGTCTCCAAGGTTATCTACAGCTTCTGTGTGAAACACCCCAACACTAGCAATCTTCCTGTACAGTCAGTGTTCAGCCCAGGCACTGTGCACAACTGCTCCTCCTTAGGCAGCTAGCAACTCTCTCTCATACTGAGCATGCTCTTTGACAAACTCTCACTCTCTCTGGTACTTTTGAAGTAGAAAGCCTGATCTGAAAGAGCATCCTTCTTTGCCTTTCCAAAGTGTTTCTTACACGGCTCTTTTAAGTCTCTATTTTGCATACTGTCTGCCATTTGCATCTAAAACCTGTCCCTGTTGAACTGGGGACACGTGGTCAGGAGCGCAGGCTTTCCGTTCTTCAGCTCAGCCCAGTCACAGGCTATGGAGGTGGATGGAAATCCAGGGTAAGATTGCAAAGGCTGCTTTTACTCTAATGCTAAAAAGAACACAGAGGGAGTTTCCTCTGTCCAACAGATTGAAAAAGGAAACAGGATGCATAGTCAGAAGACGGAGGGTTTGCTTTATAACATACTCCATCTACATAGCTTTGAAAGGTTGATAAGCACTGTAAGTAATCACAGTCTCTTGGGGAAGGGGGGAAGAGAGGTAGCCCTCCTTCCCAAACCTTTTTCCCTTCTCTGAAGAGATAAAATTCATCTTAAGGTTGAGTACTCTTAACCTCTTAAGCAAGAGACTGAAATCAACAATATGTTATTGATCATGTGGACCAAGATACCAGAGAATACTCAAACTAGTTTAACGATCTCTCAGCCAGCTAGAGTGAACATTTCTATGCAGAGTTTTGCTATGAGAAAGCAATAATTCTCTATTAACTATCAGGTGATGCTGATTACTTTTTTAACCAAAAGGCAATTCTCTCATTTTGAAACGATGTAGTAGAGATTAGCTTATTCTTATGGATTAACATTAGAGCAACCACTGCTGATATGAATGATCTCCCAAACACAGGGCTTTTGCAGTAGGGTGGATGTAGCATATACTCTCTTTCTACAGACTAGGTACTGCAAAAAAAATCAGTCACAAACACTGCATTCCCTTATTTCAAAAGGGAGGTATAAGAGATATACCAGTATCTCTTACGATCTCCTTCTCCCCTCCCATTTTACACTTTCTCTACACTTCTTGAATGAAACTGGAAGTTGTAACAGAGCTGAAGGGGTATGCAAAGGACCTTAAGTCAGACCTCCCAACAGGAACTATGTAGACACAAATATACAGTCCTTACCTCTGGAGATTACAGCTTCAGACCTCAGTTTTACCTTACACCTATACAGACTCTTCCTCCTCAAAAATCAATAGGAGAACACAATGCAGAGACTAAGACAATAAGTCTGCAAAATATTCACAGTAAATAAGGTGGGACCAGGGTTAATTTTTCCTTTAATTTTCTTCCCCACACTCCCACCTTTTCCTATTTTAGAGAGGAAAAAGACCTCGATGGGATGAATCAATTGTTAAACCCCTCCAAATTTTAGCTTTTCTCTGTTTTGGAATAAAGGAAGCAGCGTTAGTTTGAAATCAGACTAAAAGATGGTGGGAAAGAAGGCATATACTGTAATTCTGCTCACAGCACAGTAAACTAAACAGGATTTGAATTCTCCGCCTTTGAAACATGAAGTAACTATAAATCCCACTAAGAGAAGGCCGTTTGCTGACAGAGATTGTAGGTAGCAGGTGTTAAATTACCTCCTGTCCATTGCCTCATGAATACAAATGTATTGAGAATTATCTTCCAAAAAATAATAATCCAATAAAAGAACAGAGATCAAACTGACTCACTGGGGAATGATGTAAACTAGCCAAGATAACGTTTCACAGATCATAGCTGTTTCCAGACAGACTGGCTAGAGGATGTTTGCCCAGCACGTCTTTCACATTACATTAACCTACAACTAATACGAGATTCATTTTTACAAACACCATATTTAGATAAGCATGTTAAAAAAAAAACAAAACAAAACAAAAGAAACATAAAACCAAAACACACACAGGATCACCTGCAAATGAATAGGTAATACCAGTTTATTACTCATGGTGTGCAATTACAGAGGAAATAAGATCCCAAGTCTGTTCTTACTGCCCATACACAAAAATCCTAAAAAGCCAGTGTTTGCTAAATCCATTTCTACAGATAGGGAGAAAAGACAGTATATCAAATACATCCACAATGTACTTGTCACCATATGACAATTATTTTTTTGCTAAATGGTTAACATTGTGATAATCCACCTTTCAGGTTCTCACTCATTCTGATAACATAGCCCACACCACCACCCTAATCAAAACAACATATATGATGCCTAAACCAGATAATTGTATGGATAAGCTCCCATTCCCACTTGTGGAGAAAAGTGCTGCAGCTAGGTGGCTATAAATTATAATGCACAGGTATAACCCATCACAGAGAAAGCTACATCTGAAGAGTGACAATAAAAGGACATCCATCAAGGATTGGGGTTGTTTATTTTTGAAAGGAGTAGGGGGAGAAAAGAAGGCAACTGGGAGAAAGCAGCTGTTTTAATAAACACATGCAGGTTATTCCTGTAATGCCCTTCAGTAAGAGATTATGAACAAGAACCTCTTTTCTATGAAGGAGGCAGTGCCTGATGTCTCCCTGGTTACATTGCACAGTGCCTCTCATTACTGTTTCAGCACATCTTAACTTTTTGCCCCTACAGAGATATAGGAATCTTTACTGAAACTAGTCCCGCATTTCTGCAATATGATTTTTTAATCTTGCATCCAATAAATATTTGTTTTTGTTAGTGTCACTGGCCGAGTGGCATTTGGTAAACAATGAATACTGCCGCATAGTTTTCTCATCAATCAAGCCGTATAAAAGGCCAATCCAGCAATTTAATCTCCTTTTGCTGCAAGCTGTCTAAACAAAATGTTTTTTAACAAGACAGTTTTGTTCTAAGAGTACACACTCCACCCAAGAGTTGTCATTAATTTGAAAAATTACGTGCATGATTCCCAGGCTTTGGGAAACATGAAGCTATCTTACAACTGTTCTTTAGAACCTAATTTCTTTTAAACAGAGTTGGAATTATCACTGACACAATAGCAGTCAAAGCAGAAAAATAAAATTTAAGATCCATCAAATGATTTCTTAAATGGTTCCTGGTTTCTTAAATGTTTTCTTTGTTTGCTGGTTTTGGTTTTTGAGACATGTCCAGATTCTAATTTGAAATTTAAACAGAGGTAGAACAACTCAAACCTAATTACTTGGTCACATCTATTACAAAGGCACTGTGTTTTAAAAACAAAAAAAACCAACCAAACAAAAAAGCATGCATTTTTTCCTGCCCTTTCCTAAAGCAGAAGAAAATTCCAGGTATTGGAACCACATATAGATTATTTTTATGCACACAGGGTCAATAGTCTTTCAATGTCTTTCAGTGACCACAGCATTTTCTACCAACACTGGACTTCTCTATTCAAACATAGCATGGTAAACTGTTGTGCATATATCCCAGGTCTGCCCTGTAGGACAAAGATGCTCCTAGGTCTAGAGCACGAAAGTCGACCCAGAGCAGACTGGAAAGGAGAAGGCTATTACAGAAACCTGGGGCAGCCTTCCGGCAGGAGCAGAGAGGGCAAAGACCCAGCCTAACTCATTCTAAAATGGAGTCTCAGCTTATTGCAAGGACTGTATTATACAGCTGCTGAAATTCAACAGCCTCTTCAGTCCCATAGTCCAAAAAGATGTTTCTCTCCACAGATTATACCACAAACTCACTAGGTCTTCAGATCAAGAAGTTTTGTAAACTGACTTCAGTTTTTCATTCTGTCTCAAACTCAAGTTGATCTTCACTGCAGTGTCATCACCTTCTTGGTAAAGATGGCTAGTAATCTGCAAAAGACCACTGAACAGCTGGTCAGTAGTGATGAATTCTGCTGGATTCAAACTGATCTACTGTGGAAGTGAAAATCTCTCTACTATTTTACTAATCCTTCAAGCAACCCAGTGTGCCTATTCCTTTATCTCCTACCCCCCTGCAGTAAAGAGAAGTTAGGCAAGCACAGACTGAAACTTTGGTCCAGGAATGTTCCCTCTGAAGTTATACATCATTCATGCATTATGTAGAAATTCCTTTTCATTTGACTTGTAAAACTCAAACTCTCTCGTGACCTGAAAATGTGAGCAGAAGACCTTTTGAATTTTTCATCATGGAAACCCATTGTAACAAATTAACATTTTAAACCATTTACCTTTTCAAGCAAATTTTAAAATGTCAAGTATTTTACACAAAATGTACCGCCACACAGAACATTTCTATCCAACAATGCTGGAGCACTTTTCAGAATTATTCAAAATAAACAATCCATTAGTGAGAATGGCATAATTTCCTAAGGTCTTAACTAACTAGACAGTGAGTGCCAAAGCTGAATTGCCATTTAGCAAAACAGAAAAGTTTAATTTCAAACTTTAATTTTATCCTTGTTTGGGGCAAAAAGAAATTTAAGTGGAGAAGTCCCCTGCATACACAAGAAATTTTTTCAAACATTTCCGTTCGTAACGGCAGAAGATCAAGAGGCTGTTTTGACTTAATTTTCACTGTTTTTCAGGATATGGATGCAGAAGGAGTTTTGGACGACGGACCAAACAAACAACAAAAAACCCAATGAAAACAAAACAAGAGAAATCCTATTCACTCTCATCCCTTTGCAAATCCAAAAGTGGAGAATGAAGGTGAAAAAGATGGCCTAGAAGCAGCCAGGAGAAGCATTGTTCTATGCTACCTGAGACACCACTGCTTCTCTATCATCTGGGAATATACCCACGGTGACAGGCCAATCACAAGTAATCCCACTCAGAGTCCACATAAATACTTCAATTCTCCCAGCTGCCTTTTGTTTCTTGCACTGAAACATCCCAGAAGAAGAGACACCCTAGGTGAAAGAAGAAATAGGAATTACTGTGCTAGGAGACAAGACTTCGAAATCTGGTACCCATGTGCACGGTAGATAATTAGTCTCAGTCAGACAGAACTCACTACCAGTAGTCAGTGCTTTAGTAATCTAGGGCTCACTTCCCTGAAAAACTAATGATACAGTGATGAACACCAACCTGAGCCAAAGACCGGAGCAGTACTGTGGGAGCAATACTGTGATCCCAAACCCCAAAAGCTTCTGCTCTCAACCGAAGGGTGAAGAAACCTCCTCACAGCTACCATATTCACATGCTCTCCAGTCAGTTTCACAACCAATGTTGCTCATAATCTGGGCAAGGAGATAAACTGAAATGAGTGCAAGAAATGTTAAAGACTGTAGAGAAAGGAGAAAAAAAGAAAGGAGAAAAAAAGAACCTCAGAGCAAAGACTTCTGAACTTAGAAGGAAATCATACAGAAGATCCAGTTTTATTTAAACAATCAAAAAAATTTTGCTGAGTGTAATTCCTAATGATAAATAAAACTTTTGGGTTTCACTTTAAAAAAAACTCATTTCTCAGCTAAAAAAAGAGAGCCAGAAAAAAAATTGTGTTTGCTCCAGCTGGAAGGTGAGAAATGATAACAGTGGATTTCAAGTATGACAGTCTAGCTGCCTATGAGTCCTGTCATGTAAATACTCGTAACAGTGATGGGCTTTTGTGGCTCTACCAGTTATTTCATCAGACTCCTCTTCAGAGCCAGGAGGTAAAATAATTAATCTTCACATTGCATGCAAAAATGCCATTGTTCTTTCTTCAGATCCTATCCCATACCTCAACTCCCCACAATTCAAACAGAAAAAACACTCAAATAATCACGTGTGATTCATATTCTCAGTTCAAGGAAAACCTCAAATCCAGGTAATTCTGTGGCTAAATTAGCCATCTTAATTGGGATGGCATTTGGCCTGCGTATAACACTTGCTTCAGGACAGTGCATCTCTTTAAGATATTTTCATCAGCGCTTTGGGTCTCAGAATTGAGAATATCTACACAAAGTACTGCAAAACATCTGCCCAATCTGTTTTCTGTTTCAGCCTATGCTCAGGAGCTGAGAAAATTACTCTCAATCAACCTTCAAGAGGATAAAAATTTAACAATTCACATGTACTTCCCAGAGTCTGCAGGTACAAATCCCGAACTGGTGTTTTTAGCAGCTTCTGAAATAAGGAAGATTTCTTTCCTCCCACAAGGAGAAGGAGGGGGAAGGAATGAAAATCTAGCTTACTTTTTCATTATTCTACATTTTAAAGCCTGATTAGCAATTATCTCAACCTTACTGAAAAAATAAAGTTTTAAGGCATTTATTAAATTAACCTCCTGTGAGACTAGGTCTGTACCAGCATTCAGCATAGTATCCTTCTGGCTGTCTCTTGCACTTTGTAAGTTTAGAGAGCTATTTGCCAGGCACTATTTTATGCTCATTGATATTCAGTATAAAATTACTTTTTCTAAGTGGCAGCTCTTTTTAATGATGGGAGGAAGGAAGAAGGGGGCCACCAAGTATTGCAAATTTATATTTTTCTAAGTTGTCCCAAATTTCTTATTCCAGAGATGCACTTTTTCAGTGAAACTTTGACAAGAAAAAACATGAAATCAACAGAATAGTTTAGACATTCATGGCATATTTGGGACTCATTTGAAGACTTAACTCAGCAACACTTTTCCCATACTTATGGGCCATTCGGAAAGGGTTTTCGTCATCGTCATCATCTGCATTCAGGACTAGAAGCAAAAAAAGTTATATGGATATAGTTGTTCATGTGAAGAGCAGCTGCTGAGTATATCCCAATAATCTGCATGGAGACTGAAGAAGAAGAATTCTACTCTTAGGAGCTATTTTATTAACTTCAGACAGTTGAGTATGTTATTATTCACCTAGGAAACAAATTCAACCATCCTGTGATAGGAAAATGAGGCTCAGAATGAGCTGCATTCTGTTGGCAGCAGTTTTTTAACAGTCTAACTGTCACATTACCACTCTGACAAAACTGATCTGTGACAAAACCATACAAGAGTTAACTTTAATAAACTCCACTGCTTAAGTAAAACAGCTTTGACTAATGTTTTTGAACACCCGGAGGTCAATTTCTGTTCTTGTTTCTGCAATCTTATGGAAAATTAGCTCATCTGAGAGCTCTGGGAGACTTTTTTAATTTTTTTTCTCTCTCAATTTTTATTGGCTCCCTCAGAGATAAATAAATGTCAAAAGTGAACACCAAGTGGTGTTCTGCTCTGAAAAGTGACTCAGTAAAACATTGTGAAATTTTTCTGTATCACGGTTTTACCGACCAGGTTTGTCAGGTTTATAAGGAAATAAAAGCTTTTTTTCTTATCTGTGGCCCTAGAAATTCAACTGGAGGTCTCAAAAATTAAACTATACTCCTTCATTATAATTGATTATCTGCAGATGTGGCTCCCTGCAGTTCATTACAGTGCGTACCGTCCTCTAAGCAATCCTTTGGCAATGGAGCCTCTGATAATGGACTCTTGATCGTGCAGAGAGCCAAGGAGAATCTTTTTTGCTCTCCAGCAGCTATTTGTTCCTGCTGTCTGTACTACAGAACTGAAACATCTGTATTTTTCATCTCTCACAAAAACAGATCTGCCAGCTATGAAGGTGCTACATTTTTACCTTCGTCAGGGTCCTCATGCACTCTATTTCTAAAGATCAGAACTAGACCTCTTGTTCCTGAGATAAAGAAATACACATCACCAAAGAATTTTGAATTGAGTTTGTATTCCAGGTCTCTTCTCCCTACCATACTCAAGTAACATTTCAACTGTGCTCACAATGTGACAATATAACTTGGAGGTTATTTTAATCTGGTCAGGTGTCTCAAATAGTCAGTGATTATTTTATATGCTTATATTTGCTGAAATAGTCACGCACATTGGGAAGAGCTAAACAGGGTTTGTCTGTATAACTCCAGAGAATCTAGCATTTGACTCTCTAAAGCAGTATTTTCAAGGTGCATTTTCCCCTCCCCCTCTGATTCGAAACAGAGGTTGCTATCATGAGCCTCTATTCTTCATAGTGAATGCAAAAAACTAGGTTAAGGCATTATTAAGCTTGTACAGATAGGCACACAAATACACCATGAAAGAGAGAGCTGAACATGAAAAAAAGCCTATTCTTTTTCATTGTCTGTTCTGCTGCCATGCTCTGTACATGAAAGCATAATTCTTTTAAACAAACAAAGTTATTTAATATAACATAATTATGAACCTGAAGACTACTGTAAAGAACATTCAAAAGGGCAGAATCAGACAATGCATTCACTCTTAAGCACCTTGTAATCCATGCAGTGAAAAGCTCATTTCACATTGGTATAACATAGTGCTTTTTTAATATAGGAGACATAAAAAACAGAATGAGGGAGAAAATGAATGCCCCAATATTCCAGCTATGAGTTGGCCAGCTATTACCTAAAAAAATCTTTATCAATGTAAAGAAGTTGTTTAAGAATTTAATTAAAGCAGCACAGAGTTCCTACATATTCTGGGTCCCATTCAAAGATGAGGAACCATTACAGATTTTCCCAGAACAGTTTAAGAAATTCTCCTTTGGATTTTCAACCCGGGACAGCAATCCCAACTGTCCCATTCTCCCAGACTGAGTATGATTAACAAAAGGTTTTAACTGAAACCCACCTGAAGCTTTGGTCAATGATGGACTTTCTTTACAGGGTAAAACATTCCTCAAAGTAAGAGCCAGGGCTCTCTGTGCCAGAGGTTGGCATAGGTTAAAGGTGAACACTAAAAAAGCCTCCATAATTTCAAGCTTAGCACGCTATTTCCTTTCTTAGGGGAACAGGTCAGAAATCCCTTTCCTCTCAAACAGCAGCAATAAAACAAAAGTGCATTATCTAGTAATTCCTGCAGCAAAACTTCTTCACACTGCTGTCTCTACTTGGCAAACAGTAAGGTTTAACCCACACTAATTAACAGCAGCAGGAGCCATTTACAGTAAAGACAATATTGAGATGTTTTAAAGGAAGACTGAAGCCTTTGGGTACATCTCATGAGAGGCTCAAATACAGCAACTCTGCTCTAAGGCATCCCACATGGAGCACATCTTGGCATCCAACATCCCAAGCAATGGCAAAGCAAGCCTAGGATACAGCCTGTGCTAATGATGCTACTGCCCTTCACAGAAACTTGATATTTTATTAAAGTGGAGGAAACGGCTTTAATGATATACTTGCCCTTACCTTTTTCATACAAACAAACAGCAGGTCAGGAAAGAAACCTTGCTTCGGGGATGTACTGTACAAATGCTTTAGGAAGCAAGGCAACAAGTAGAAATTGGATGCTACATGGGGATGCAGCTTGTTATCTTAGGTATCAACACCTTATCAACAACTCACACTCCTGAAGTGAAGAATGTAAATGCAATTAGCACTCTCTCTCCCGTCCCTCATGAGGAGTATCTCTGCTTTTTTCCAATTTCACAGAGATATTTTTAAGCTCTGGATATGCAGCATATGTCCAATCATTTATCCACCTGACCCTTGCTTGGCCAGAAAATAAATGGTCCTCATGATAAAGAGCTTCATAATGCAAAATCTAGAAGACACAGTGCAAGTCTGAATTACCCTCTTTGATGGAGTTACCCACTGCAGGTCCCACAGGAAGTAGCGGCCCTATTAGAAGACAGCTGTGATCTCCTTTCTCTGTCACTAGGCAGGATATTTAATCCTGTACTAGTAAGAATTTGAGGGTACCTTGCCAGCTAATTAGATTATGAATTCCCAGTGTACTAGGGAGGGGTTATTTACTTATTATTTACTTCTTTGTGTTGGTTTGCATTCACACCTACTCTTCTCCTTTTTTCTTCTCCCTCACAAGTTAAAAACTAAGCATAGATTCAACAAAACACAAAAAATAATTTTTAGATAACCTTGGATTGACTGGAATTCACAAGTTCCCAAATGACTCTACAGTGACTGCACAGGAGTTGGGTGCCAAAAGAAACATTTTGGAGGTTTTAGGGTGTTGATCTCCAGGGAATACAGAAAAGAAATTAGATGCCTCACTTTCATTCAGTACCAGAACTTGAATTAAGATGTTTCCTTTGCTTATGTTGTGCACAGACCTAAAACTCTACTTTGCCACGGGCTGACATATGCTCTCGATTTCTTATATAGAAGCTGGTCCACCCCATAAAAGTATTCAGACATTCAATAGGCCAGAGAGTGGGAATGACTCTGTCATCTTAATCCGAAATGGCTAAAATACCGCTCACCTGCAGAAATAAGGGAATGTCCCTGCTCCTCATCTTTGCTTTGACTCTTAACACAGATTTGAGCATCTCAAATGAATTGGCTAGAAGGGAAGGCCCCAGAAGAGTTCAGGCATGCCTGTCAGATCAGCTGCCCAGGCAAAAGAAGCAGAGAATCCTCAGTTTTGAATTCTAATGCAGTTCATGTGTGGCACAGCTCAGAGCTGCAAATGGCTCTGAAACATAAGCAGGAACAGGATTAAGCAGCAGCTGAGCACAGATTTTGTGGTGGAGGGAGATGAGGAGTCCTATTGGCTAAATGTGAAACTAGAAACAGAATTGCACAGGAGTAAATTTGCTCTTGAGATAATTAGCTCTATGGAGAGCACAAACACAAGTGCCTGTACAGGCTGAAACACGGTATATTGGTAAACAGAAGAAATACCTAATATCATAGCTAGCACTGCCAGTATGCCTCAGATCTGATCATCAATATTATACATTCCCTAGGGCTGGAGAAATTATGAACAGAAATCAAGGAGCAAAGGATAGGCCAACCTCATCAGAAAGCAAGATAACTCACACTCAAATACTCAAGTTTTAACACCTGTGACCTGCTAAGCAAAGGAAACAGCTGAAGAGTTCAACATAACCCCTTCATACAGTACCATTTAGAATTCTTGCCCATCCCGTTCTTGTCAAATTCACAGTATTTATACCCAGTAGGTAAAAATATCCAAGCTAATATAAGGTGAAAATGAAAAATATTGTTAGTTTTTACATTGCTTGAGCAGTTTGGAAATTTATTTAATTGTGATAATTTGATTGGGAGGTAACTTGCTCAAAGTTATGTACAAGTCAGAACTATTAAGTAGTTTCATTATCAGTACAGAGACTTTTCTTTCCCCTTTGTTGCAATCTCTCATCCTGAATTGTCACTACCCAGCACTCATCTCCCTATCACAATCTGCAGCAGCAGCAGCCAAGTGATAAGGCTTCATGTTTACCTTTAAGAATGCCAATTGTTCGTGCTGTCAGTGCTCAGGTTTTATCACTGGTTCAGTGGCAGTGAAATTAAGTTCTGGGAGGAGGCAGCCTGCATTATGTGAGAACAGTTAGATGCAAGGACAGCAGTATTTTTGTGATTGAGAAGTCAGCTGCAGAGCCAGCATTTACTATCCATTTGAGTCAGCCATGACCATGGAAGAGAACCTGGTGGCAAGATGATAGCCAATTTGATTGCAGATTTTGTGTGCATAGAGAGCTATGAATATGTTCAGTGATTCTCAGATTTTGCCTGCATCCCACACATGGCCTGCAGAGTAGAAATAGTGAAATATATACTATTTTTCAAGCCACATTGCTCTCTGTGGGAAAGCAAGCAGTCCAAGACTTTTCATAGGCTCTCTAAAGGTTTGTTTGTTTGGGTTTTTTTGTTTAAGTACATTTGAAACCAGGAATTTTATCTGTACCTTATTTAGCTTTTTTGGATGGAGTCAGCTGAGTGGGTGATCTCACCATCGGAGGGGTAATGCACTCAGATAGACTAAGGCATGGCTATCAAGCAATGTTGAGAAATTATAGCAACTGCAGGTACAGAGGAAAAAGTTAACACAAATAAATGAAAAAGCCCTTAACTCCAAGGGAGGAAAAGGCACAGATACATGCAGGAGGGTGATTCTTAAATGGATAATTTAGTCACACTTTTTACAGATGACTTGCATAAACCAGAAATATACACTAGGAACTACTTCCTGAAATCCAAAGTGAAGATACCGAATACTTAAAAAAAAACCTTCCTAGTTTTTCAAATGCTTGGATTAAATTGGAGAGCAAGAATAAACAAAAATAAAATAATTTCTCCATTTCAAATGCAGTAGTCCAATAAGCTTGGAGAGGGCTCAGCCCATCCGAGATCATCCTATTTCACCTTCTACTTATTAAGGAATAAAATAAAGTTGTGGTACAACTTTTATTGCCCCCAATACCCAGGACATTTTATCTGTTCTAGCAGGATAATAACTTTTATCTTAACTGCAAGAATCTTATGAGATTACTATTACTACTGTTAAATAGGGAAGACCATCCCATGTTTAATGATGATATCCAAAGACAAGAAATGGTAGGAATAAAAGCAATAGAACTGAAGACCCTATACTGCAGGTGGGATCACTAAATTGATAGCATGTGAACATAGCATTCTGTGAAACACCATCACTAGACTTACATGTTGCTGCCTAAAAAAAAGGGTAAGTAACCTCATAATATACTTAGGGGGACTGTGAAATCAGGATCAGTGGTCTGATCCTGACCATTGTATCAGGTGGTAAAGTTGGATATTACTCTGAGTTCCCAATGGGCTAAACCTTTGCTAGGTTAAGTCTAAAAAGAGGAAATATCAGGAGAGGGTATTTGTAATTGGTACCTATAGTTTCTCTAGAAGAGTACATGAAAAGCCAACTGGAAGGATGGATTTATCAGAGATTTAAAGGAAGTAGCTGTTGTGGTTTAACCCCAGACAGCAACCAAGCACCACACAGCCACTTGCTCACTCCCCCTCAGTGGGATGGGGGAGAGAATCAGAAGAGTAAAAGTGAGAAAACTCATGGGTTGAGACAGACGGTTTAATAAGTAAAGCAAAAGCCATGCACGCAAGCGAAGCAAAACAAGGAATTCATTCACTACTTCCCATCGGCAGGCAGGTGTTCAGCCATCTCCAGGAAAACAGGGCTCCATCACGCATAGCGGTTACTTGGGAAGACAAATGCCATCACTCTGAACATCCCCCCTTTCCTTCTTCTTCCCCCACCTTTATATACTGAGCATGATGTCATATGGTATGGAATATCCCTTTGGTCAGTTGGGGTCAGCTGTTCCGGCTGTGTCCCCTCCCAACTTCTTGTGCACCCCCAGCCTACTTGCTGGTGTGAGGAGCAGAAGAGGCCTTCACTCTGTGTAAGCACTGCTCAGCAGTAGCTAAGACATCCCTGTGTTATCAACACTGTTTTCAGCACAAATCCAAAACACAGCCCCATACTAGCTACTATGAAGAAAATTAACTCTGCCCCAGCCAAAACCAGCACATTAGCATAAAGGCCAGTGGAGTGATACAGATATGAGGTCAGTGACCAACAAGATTCAGAAGTCCACTTTCCCTGCAAGCTTAACTCTTCCCAGAGAATGAAGGAAATTAAGGAAGGAGGCTTCAGTGGATGCTGTTCCTATCTGCTGAAGTATTTATTACCTTTGCACTCCTCACATTACAGGTGGATTTATTCTACTCTCATTTTACAGAGGGAAAACTGAGACATGGAGCAGAGTACATCAGTCCCTCAAGGGGACAGAGGTGCTTGGTGGCTGAGTTAGGATCCAGGTTAATTGGACTTCCTTAACCTGCAAACGAAGGCTCCCCACTGCTATGATCAGGTCTATGTACCCAAACTCAGAGAAAGGAATAAACTCAAAAACTCTGCTGGGAACACAATGTCTGTGCAAGGTGCACAAGCAGTAATTCAGTTTAAGCAATACAAGTAGATCAATATCAGCAATAAGATGGGATCAGGTGGGACAAAACCTGCAACACTGAGCCTTCATTTAAAGAGCAGTTGAAGACTGCAAGCAAATCTTTCTTGTTAGTATTTCTATGTATTATTCCCTGATAACTGGAAATTAATACTGTTCAAGATGGAGTCGATATGTTGTAATTAGTTAGAGGACTATGGTCACATTAATTCTTAAAATCAGTGATGCAGGATATTTGCTAATTGGACAGAGAAGATGCTGGGCTAAATGAGGCCTCAGAGTACTACTTCCATTGCTCTTCTTGAAATGAATAAGGAGGGGGGAAGAAAGGAGGGTGTCTTGGCAGAAAAACATGTTCTGTTCAAGCAAACTGTCATGTGTGCAAGCACAGCACAAGACTTCCTCCTGATGTGACTGACTCAGCAGAAGTGCTGCAGAAAGCTTTGCCAGCATCTTAAACCCCCAAATTAAAGCCCTTGTTTGATTTCCTTGTAATTAAAGCTTCCACATCTGGTAATCTGCTATCATTTGGCCTTCCCTCTTTTCTGACACCAAGGTATCCTGCTAAAAGAAAGGATTAAGTAATTATTATAGCTGTTCCCACAGACATCTAAAGCACTGGTCTCAGGTAACAGATTTTGTTAAAATTATTGGACTAGAGTTGTCATCTGTTACTATGTTGCAAAAATCTACCTCTCTCCTACATGTAAGATATAATAAAAAGCTCAGTAAAATCTGCAATACGCACTACTAAAACCAATCTTTTTTTGTCTACCACTTGGTAATCTGGTTGTCAAATTAACAGAATCCAAAAGAGCACCTGACATGCAAAACTTTTGAGCTATTCTCAGTTTAGAAACAATTTTGCCTCTTTGCTGAGGCTAGGCGGTGTGTTTTTTGGTTCTATGACTGCAGTAGCTCTGCATAACCTGTATAATTACTTGACATTTCTTCTGCTCCTACTGCTTATTCTCCCCACCTGAAACCACATTCTTGTGACATAACCACCTCTACAACAGCCATCTCTGATGTCACAAGTTGATTATAACTTCACTCAGGGAGGAAGCAGCAGGAGCCTATGAATTCTCTAATACTGAATCCCATCCTCATACAAAAGTATTTGGCAATAAAAAAATGAAGTGAGGGAAGAGAAATAAAATAAAAGTGTCTGCAGAACTGCAGCTCAACAATATGCTTTTCAAAGTTTACCACACAGGAGTCAGTAACTCTGTGTTGTGGTTTAACCAGGACACTCGGTCAGGAAGTTCATGTCTCTGTGATGAAGTAGGACTACTCCCAGGCAGAAAAGTCCTTTTGATTCAGCTACCCACTACTAATAGTAATACACTTGGGAAATTAATGGTTCCTTTTACATTGAAAGATTATATACTTTCTTGCTAGGAATACTTTTTTATTATTATTTTTTATTTTGCCTATGCTTTCTGGGAATACCAGGTATTTTCTTTGTCTCATAGCCTTGTCACCCAAATCAAACCAGTGAGAATTTGAATGGGATTGCATTATGGATACTGTGGAAGAAGTTTTAGATGAACGTACATCAAAAAAGCCATAATTACACTCAGATTGGATAAACTAGTAAACACAGGTTTAACTAAGGGACATACTGAAAGTTTTTCAATTTAAACAATATTTTCCTCAAATGGAACAGAATAATCTCCTCCCCCTTCTGCTTAACAACAGCAAGAAGAACCTGTATGAACCCAGGCTTCACTTTCTATTGTTACAGCAGCTGCATAGCAGTGTGTGAGCTGTTCCGATAGCTGTAGGGTGCATCCATATTGGTAAGTGCCTTTTATTTTTGTGAGTACAAATAATATCCTTTTTTTTAACAGAAATGAAAGAATAAAGGATATCATCACAATTTCCACCAGAGTAAAAGTTTGTCAGCTACACTGGGGAGAGGGATTAACTGACAGTGGAGCTACAGACAAATATTTCCTGAAATGCACATGAGGAATATTGTGCTCTGAGAAAGACAGGGAAGAAAAAACTTCATCAAAGCCATTACAGCCATTGCAATAATTTACTGTTAAATTGACAAGAGTTTGAGGTGGAAGTAAAAAACCCAATGGTTTAGCATGAAGCTCCATCTGATGAAGGAACAATAAGGTTGCTTTTGGTTGCCCGTAGTGGCTGTCTTTGGACCTGATCTTCCATCACAGCCTTTTACATTAGTTTACCAAGTTTTGGCATATGGACCATCCTTAGTGCCAACGAAGACTCCCTTCCATGGCTCCTCCTCCTCCCTCATTAATTAAAATCCAGAGCTGAGGAATAAATGGGATGCAGGGACTTGTATTGATCTTCAGAACTGGATGAAGTTCAGTGGTTCCTGACAAAATCGCTGAGCCACAATATCCTTAACAGCCGCAAATTGCTATGGCTGAAGTCATTGATGCTCTCATGAGGCAGTGGAAGAGTAGGCAATTGCAGCTACATCATGGAAGAGGGTGCACAAATGTGCAAAGTTCATCAGCCTGCATCTGCACTTTGAAAGTAACTTGTCAGTGGTGTTATACACCAGAGAACAGCAACGGAAAAATAAACAGTTCACTTTGCATAAGGGGTTGTAACTATGTAGCTTCCAAGGATGCGCTTTCAGAAGCAATGATGCATTTTCTCTAATGTGCATCTTCCACTGCACAAGTTCCAGAAGCCTGCAGACACCTGAATTATAAAACTTTAGACTGTAACACAAGCACAAAGGTAATTGTATAGACTTTTGTCAAGGCAAAGGATGATAAATGACCCAGCAAAGCATTTCATTGTTGCAGCATACTACACACACTCCAACCAAAAAAAAATACTATGGAGATTAAAATTCTGAAAGAAACACAGAGCTTGGAAAAAGGAAGCTTAATGAGCTACCTCGCTACAGGCAGCCTTTGTATCTATGATTAATTTGATGCTTCCTCTCATTTATTTTAGGAAGAGGAAAAATTACTGTAACTAACTTTCTAAAAGGTGAACATCAAAGCTTTAAAGTGATACTGTTTCAGATCCAAAATTTCTAGCACTGTGTGTATGCATGGGTAAGCAATTAGCAGCAGGCTTTAAACCAAGGACTGATATTTTTAAAAGTCACTAACGATTAAGTGTCTTGATTTTTGAATAACCAACTTAACATCCTCAGCAGGAGCTGATTTCTGAGGGTTAGGGCTTTCTTCCCTGGATTACGGACCCTGGCAGCAAGTCAAATGGAAACCCAGAGTTAGTTACAACTTCCAGAAATCTCAACCAAAATTCTAGGAAAACCAATAGCCCCAATTTCAAGGCTTCTTTTCTGTGTTGTCCTGTGCTACATTGAGCTTGTAAAGCAACAGGTAGTACACAAAAATACTATTCTCAGCTGCATTTCCTGTGCCTTTGCGAAGACATCTTCTCCTATAATAGAAAAAAAGGGAAGCAGTCCTGAGGATCTGGCAGGCAAGTAAAGGATGAATTGATTTTATTGTGATTAACTGAATCTCTTGTGATAAAAAACAGTTAAAAATGAGGCATGTATCACAAGCTCACGCTTGTGGTGCAAGTTAGATATTTATGCAATTGTGCTATCTCCAGGTTTTGGAGCTTAGGCCCTCAACGTGCACTGCAATATACAAACACAGTGGCTTAAACCCATCACTTTATGTATCCTAGTGCTCTTACCATTGTTTCTACTCATATAGATGAGGCAGTCACAGCAGCTGCAAAAGCTCGGAGAAGAGGGAGGAGGAAGGAAATTCTGGGCCAGATACAACCACAGACATCCATACAACATGGCTGTGTTTCCAACTCTGCTGTTGGCAGCTAAGCTGTAGACCAAAAGCCACATCCCACAGAGAAGAGAGGAGGACAAGAGAACTTGGCAAAAATCTTTACTGAATTATGTTCCATAATGAATACAATAAAGCTACCCCGCTCTGTAAGTCTCTTCCCTGCATTCAGCCTGGGCTTCTAGAAGTATTCTTTTGGTCTTTTATTTAGCTATTTGATGGAGATTCCAATAGCACCAGAATTTTTTATCTTCTTCTCACACTTGTCCTTCAGACTTTGTGTGGCATTCAACACAGCTTTCCCCTCTAGTGTACTAGGATGGGATCTGAAATTCAAGAACTGCTCGGAGAATTTAAGCATGTCTCAAGCCATATCTTAGTTTTCTTATCAAATACTAATCTATCTGAAAACACTTAATGCCTGCAGGTAACCTGAACATTCATGGTTTC
This sequence comes from Fulmarus glacialis, assembly GCF_000690835.1. Classification (NCBI taxonomy): domain Eukaryota; kingdom Metazoa; phylum Chordata; class Aves; order Procellariiformes; family Procellariidae; genus Fulmarus; species Fulmarus glacialis. Next base: position 16,637 of record NW_009207295.1, on the reverse strand, counting down.
TTTCAAATGACCTTTCTTACTGCTCTGTGTTCACTTCCATGGTCTACTCCTTTTACCAGTGTATAGAGTTGGTGCACAACCATCCACAGCACACTTCTAAAGAGAAGCAGCATTATTCCTCCAGAGCTCCAGGGATGATGTTACTAGAGGTCTGATTCCCATAGTAAGTACACTGCAACCTTAATAAACCATGTATTTGCATCAGGGGAGTATGTCCATGAGTGCTGGGGAATGGACTCAATTAATAGTCTTTCTCTATCCCTGACTGCTGTGATCCCTACAGCAACTCTGCATTGCAAAAAACATAGCTCCAGAATGACAAATTGATGCTTTTTTCCCTTTTAAAACAAGTCACTTCTTATTTTATGTTTTATTTTGATTTTACACCAGATGCACTTTCCTCACTTAGATTTAAGGACAAGCTGGTTATGTTTCTCTCTATTTTTGCCAGAAGCTTTTTATTTTGTGCTTGATGCCTCAGGACAAGGCTGATCTAATTCCACAAACTGTGGTTGATCTGTTTTGCTTTTGCTGAGCAATAGCTCACAAAAATAATCCCTATGATCCTGACTGCAGCAGTTGGGCAGGATTAGAAAGTTAAAGGTCTGACTCATGCTCATGTACCTTTGTTTTTAATTCTGTGTGCCTTCATTATCAGAAGGTAATTCAGATCATTATTAATGTCTAAGTAATATCTTCCCTTTGAATTTTAGATAAATAACTCCTTGCACCTTTTTTTCTTGGCATAGCTAATGGAGTTTTATCCCCTCTGCATGAATATATTGAGAACTACTACTGTGAAAATAAAGCAGTCCCCTTATGTTGGCTGTAGGGTGCCTGATCTGAAAACCCTCTCAGGACTAACAGCTGGCACTAGTTAGCATCTTTCTGGCAGTCTCAGACAAGCTGCCAATGGCAGAGTGAACTGAAGACTCACTGCTGTCATGCCTTCAGAGAGGTTCTCACTTTCTACAGTAATGTAAGGGCATATTGGTAGATGCAGGCAGGGTAGTTTGTACTGTTAATGCCTCTGCTGTCTCTATCACATGGATAAACAGCTCATTTCAAGATACAGTGCCACCAAATTAATTGTCCAGAACACATTTTTAAGCCTTTCCCTCTCACAAATTCAAAGTTGTCCATCTCCTCAGCGAAACGCTGCATTTTAAATTTGTACTACGGTGGAGTTAGGCAGCCACATTCACATGCAGAATTTTGCTCCTCAACTATATCTGTCCCCAGTAATATCAAAATCAGTCATTTCCCTTGGTTTCCTTGCTCTTGGTAAGTGTCTCAGTGTAAGAAAGTGAGACTTTACAGACTCATACTTCAGCAGGTCCTAAAGAAAGTTTTTTCTTGCATAGTGAAAATTCAGACAGAATAAAAATTGTGGAGCACATACAGAGGTACTTCTGTGACAATCAGGTGGCTCAGTCCTGTAGCTTTAATCACTGACCAGTTTTCATTTTTCCCAAACTACAAATTCCATCTCTTCTGAGTTAGCACAGAAACTACTATATTGTTTCTCCCAGTCACAAGGGAAGCTCATAGACCTCAAAACAGAAGCTATCTTTTCCCAACTGACTATTTCTGTTCCTGTTGTCTCCTCGCTTTCTAAAAGTTCATAACCGATCTCTCAAACCAGAACATCATGTCCTCCCTTCTTCCTTCATTCACTCAACTCAGTGAAATTAGCCCTTTGAGGTAAAGAGACTGAAAGATCCTTCCCCAGTCCTAGTCTGTCTCTCTCACTCAAAACATTCATCTTTTCTCAGCTTTCTCCCTCAGATAGGTGATGTGATGCATTTACATCTCTGCTTTTTTCCCTCCATTTTTCCTGTTGCCTGCAATTCCTACAGACCTTCTACAAACTCCAGGCCACAGACCATCCCAATTCCAGGCTGATGTAACTACAACTTGCCTTAAAGAACTTCACTGCCTTGTTACAATTTCCCCATTTCAAGAGTTAAAAGTGCCTTCCCCTTCTCCTTTCATCATTTTTTCTCAAAAATTCCTTTCTTCCCGTTATTACTGGGCTCTGACAGCAGTTGCCCTATTTTCTTTCATGTTTTACAGCCAGGTATCCTGTCTTAAAATTCAAAAGAGGGGGTGGATAGATTTCTCAGCAGTAAATGCCTGGGAAGGTACCAAGGTAACCTGTTCCATCTCTGTCACCATCTTTTATTCCTCAGTATGGGAGGGCAGCATAGTGTCAGAGCTCCCCATTCAGTATACTGATAGATTTGCTGAACTTGGAATCAATTCTATTGATTTTTATTTATTCTGGAGGTAAGGCATAGGATATTTTAAATAATTTTGTTTGTTTGTTTGTTTGTTTGTTAAAATGAGTGCTCTGTTCCATATGATACATCTTCTACTAACTTATTGACTGGAAGGGTGGAAGAACCTGTCTTCCGTTTCACAGTATTTCTTCAACTGGCTTTGTAGATACTTAGGATTCAGGGATTGCTGGGGGAGGCTAATTTAATTTAATTGGGGTGTGTGCTTATTTATTTTCCTATTAAAAGATCTAAATGGTTATGAATATGTCAGACCACTAGAAAAAATCAGACCACTAGAAAAAATAATCCCTCTTACTAGCAAAAGATGGCAGAAGTAATTCAAACACCAGTGAGGAAGAGGGAAGAGCACAAAATATCCCTCAACTTTGCTAATAATTAACTCTGATGATAATCAGTTTTTTGATTTCCTATGCTGCCACATCACACCCCATGCAAAAAATAATGCCCTAGGGATCTATATACTCTTAGTATAATTTTGACTTGACAACGAAACTAACCATCATCTGGTTATGTACTACAACAGCTACAAGGGCAATGTTTGTGCAGAAGGCAAAAAATAAGTCCAAACATTTCCTTTCACCAGTCTATGCAGAGAGAATGACAGGTTTATCCTTATTTCTCATATTTTTAATTTTTCTTTTCTCTTACATCCTTATCCATTAGAAATCTTGCCCTTTATTTAAAAATAAACTAAACAGCTTGCATTTGAGACAAAATTTGAACATATGAAGCAATCACATTGTACAGGTTCAGAAAGCATGGAAAGAGAAACTAAGATACATATTTAAATCTCAGGTTTTCTTCAGACCTTTCTTGGAAAACAAACAATAAAAATGGCTGTTTGGTTTTAAAAATAATCCAAGAACATGTACAATATACTTCCATTGGTTTGCCCATCTGAACTGGGGAAGAATTACCATATTGTGGTAACAATATATAAAGATGGATGTCCATACCTACACTGCCATCAGCATTTGAACTCGGAGTGATGAGCATACCATTTCTTCAGCACTGAACACAGTAACAGAAACATCATCCCAGCAGAAAGTATTTTTGAGAAATATACCTGCTGCATACTGCGAGCTGTCATTTGACAGGGCTTCCGCTGGGCTTTAAGGCTCCATCCTATACACTTGGATTTAAGGTACGTATGTATCAGACTACAAATGATCTCAGTTAGACTCTACTTTACAGATTGCAGGCAAACACCAGCCTATGCGAACATCATCTTTCCAAGTAAGCACTTTATATTTGTTGTACTGGATATAACACAGTATTATTAGAGTCTTTAAATGAAAGGCAGCAGTGAAGGAGACAGCATCCACTACAGTATAATGGAGATTTCTACACTCCAGCCAGCCCCAAATCTATTTCCTAAAACATCAGGAGTGAAATGTGAACCTCCGAAGTCACAGCAGTTTTACACTTAGGATCAATCCACCCTTCAGCCATCAGTTACGATAGGTATTCTTAAAAAAGCAAACAGCAAAAATATATTTTTTAAAAAAATAAAAAAGAACTTGGGAATGGTTTTTTTTCTTCCATCATCTGTAATTTTTCAGGTTGCTTTGCCTGCTGTCATGTGAAGTCTGTATATTTCCTGAACTTGTTTTCTTCCTTTGGGAGTGAATACACTGAGTTGTTGTACAGTTTCCCTATATTTATTCATTTAGAAGAAGATTTTCCAAAATGCCTGAAGGATTTAACCATACAAATTCCTTTGACTCTCAATGGGATTTGTTTTCCAAAATTCTCTAGATGCTTTTGAAAACTCTAAAACCCCAGTCTTACAATAAGTGTGCTTTGTGTTCTGTTGTGTTTTTGTTTCACAACTGTTCTACTGAACTGGCTTACAGGCATGCATATTTGCTGATCAGCACATTTTATGGAACCCTGGAGAATACGCATAGAATTCATTGTCTTCTGTAAGGTAATCATAAGCACTCGCAACAGAATGTTTATGCATCTTATGCTGCCCCAGATCACACGTAACTACATTAGAATTCAGGAAACTGACTCGGAAGGATCAGCAGAAGCTGAGAGTGAGTGGGAGAAATGTTTCATTGGACAGTTTTAAATCTCCACTCATAAATCAGGGGAAACTGTGAACTGTTTGGAAGAGAGTATTAGCCACATTCAATTTATTCCCTGACACACAGCGGGGCAGCATTTTGGATCAAATTTACCCTACTGAACACACTGAATTCCTCAGCTCTACTGAGCATTTCAGAATAGTAATATAGAGGAGGCAGGTGAGGTGAATCATAAAAGATCAGAAAAGGCCAAATCATTGTCCTTGCCTTTCAGCTTTCCTACATTACAGTGCTCACCAAGTAAGGCTGTGGCATCAGTGCACAAGGCTAAACAGTGACCAGGTGTGGCGGGGTTGAAAACCTGAAGGATCTCAAGTGGGATCATCCACACAGCATGCCCAGTGTGGAACATGAAGAAGCCTTTCATTCCTTTGTGTCTCAAGTTTAAAACTTAAATTGATTGACAGAGTTCAGTCCAGACACACTGGACTCAGTTAGACTGGCATATCCAGGCTCATGACTAGGTCTATAAGGATTAAAATTTCCCCACACACACCTTGAGACATAACTGTGTTTTTCTCCAACAAAGCAACATCCTCTAGCAGTCTGTACATTTGTGAATGTTTGAAAGTCACTTATAAGAAAAACATTGAATGAACTGTCCAAATAAATAATTTAACAGGGTTAAAATAAAAAAAAAAAAGTGCTACAGAAATATACCTGCTGAAGCAACAGTCATTCAAGCCTAGAAAATCACAACTCAGCAAGCTATTCAGTTATTGCAAACAACTCCCATTGACCTTCTCCTATAATATTTTAGGCCCTAGAACAATATGCAAACTTAAAGTAAGTCAGTTTTCAAGAGAAAGATTTTAAGACGCTTTTTATTCAAGAATTATTATGCCCTATGTCAGTTAAAATTGTACTCAGGGTAGGTGAAAGAAGCAAAGATGACAAAAGGTTGCAGGTAAAAATACAGGCCAGTACCTCAGCCTAAGGAGCCTATGATTACAAGTGAATCACCATGAATACACACTGAATACCTACATCATTACCTCCTTTTGGAGTGATTAACTGGATGATCAGATTAGTAACTTTCTCTTAAAGTCTAAATTTTCTATAGGCTAAACAGAACTAATTTAGCATCTCTGAGTAGTGTGGGAAACAAATTCATCTGGCAGCATGAAAATAATACAAAGCCTGAAATGGCAACTTGTGTTGGTAAGCTTTTTAAAAATAAAATAACTTCTTACTTTAGGGTCACAGTTTGTATTTTGCCTTTTACAGCTAGTATGAACTCAACTTGAATTTTCTTTTTCCACCCTCCTCCTAATTACTATTAAAGATTTGACATTCAACTCTGTTTCTGATCTCCTAACTTAAAATAAATCCATGGAAATTAGTAACAATGAATCTAAGGAAATTATCCGCAAGCAAAACCAAGAGGTAGGTGACTGCAACAGAACACTAACATCCCCCGCCCCTGGTCAGCTAACCATCATCAAAGAGAGAATAGATTAATTGTAAGGTCATTAAAAGACAAGGGAAACACAATGGATATTGATGTAAGAGAAAACAAGCTTAGAGAAATCTAATTGGTAATACAGTCATTTTAATGGAAGAATTACTCAAGTAGGACAAGACCCACTATACGCCCCTAGTCTCCTGTAGGAGATAGAGGTCTCCTATTGTTAGTGTACATGCCCAATTAACTACTTACTCAGCCACTCAACTGCAAATGACCCGAACTTGGTAATTGATCCCAGTGGGACCACCAGCATTTCCCCAGTTGTGTGCTATTATTGAATGTTTCATTAGAGCATTCACCTGTCACCCACATGCCAAAGAAACCCATTTTATGCTACAAAATCATTTGTGATACTTCCTTTAAAATGCATTCATGTGAAGAGACATTTTGTGAAGCAGATTTCTTAAAAATAACCACAATAGATAAGCGATTGGCATGAATTAGTTTTACCTGATTCAACTAGTAGCCATTATGATTACAAAACCAGCTCAGCTTGCTGTAGACTTCTCTATTGATCCACTTTCATCTTGTAAGAGAGGTAAAGAAAGAAAAGCATTTAAAGGTACCTTATTATCTTCCTGATTATAGATGAGGGCAGGAGCTGAACGTGGCTCTCACTATATGATAGCTTCAGTAACGAGTGTGTCAATAAAAGGAACAAAATGTAACAGAACTTGCAGAGTCACTTGTACCATAGAAATAATGGTTTAGCAGCTATAGACAGTTCTACCACTAAAAGTTTAAAAAAAAAAAAAAAAAAAAAGACAAAATTGGAGTAGATTCAGGAATTCAACCTACAGGTTAATTTATCACAGCATACTCAAAGTAATGCTAGGAGCCTGACATCATAGCTGACATCTACAATTTGAACTTCAGCATTACAGACTACTTTGATTTGAATGGTATCTCCAATGTTACTCTCAATACAGTTATGACATGAAATGAAGATTTTTGCTGCAGATTTACTTATTACAATACAAGAAAAAGATACACAATGATTCTGTCTTCCAAAATACAATCGCAAATTTAATTGCTCTTCCAAAACCATCCTGAATTACATACTTACAAGTTCTAAACTTGTGTCTTCTGAAGAAATTAAGGTAGTAAAATAAACTCATTATCACAGTTTCAGGAAGACTGCAATGGAAAAATAAATCCTATGATGAATACCTGACATTAACAGGTATAATGAAGCCAATATAGAGTGGCCTAAGGATTGAAACTGGCCAGGGAATAAATAGCAACAGACTGGTTCACATCTTCCCTGCCACTCGTCTATGCGACAATAAATCTTTCTTGAAAGAGAAATTGCACCTACCCATTTTCCTAAAAGAAGGATGGATCACTGAAAGTGGCAGAAGGTCAACAGCAATTTATCTACATAACTGCCTGGTATAAGACTGACACATTTTATCAGCCTGTTCTCTTAATGATGCAACATGATAGATACAGTTATTTTGATGGGTACTATTCCTTTTTGCCCATATGCCAAGAGTAGCTTTTGTCAAAACACAAAAAGTATTACGAAGTTGCTCAGAGAGATTTAAAAACAAGAACATACAAATTTAATTACTCATTATGTGAGAAGGGGAAACTCTGCCTTAAGAAAACCACCAACCAACCAATTTTCATTTTGAAAATGGCCAGATATTATTCAAGTCCAAAACGTAAAAGAACATATAGGTAGAAATCAGATCTGATTTCGGTGTTGATTTTCAACGGTTTTCTGATGCTATAGCAGTATCTAGCGATAAAATATCCTGTTCCAGCAGACATATCACATTTCATCATACTGCTTAGAGCTTCCCATTTGTTTATTTGTCTAATACACTTTTATTTTCTGACCTCTCTTTTCATAAGCAACATGATTTACAGCAGATTCAGGGCTTGATTACACAGGACATTAGTACAAAATGAGGGGGGGTGTGAATTTATTACTCACTAGCAACTTTACAAACTAAGTCTTGATGTGGATAGAAATTCATAGAATCATAGAATCATTAAGGTTGGAAAAGACCTCTAAGATCATCCAATCCAACCATCAACCCAACACCACCATGCCCACTAAACCATGTCCCTAAGCGCCTCATCTACACGTCTTTTAAATACTTCCAGGGATGGCAACTCCACCACTTCCCTTGGCAGCCTGTTCCAAGGCCTGACCACTCTTCTGTGGTGAAGAAGTTTTTCCTAATGTCCAGTCTAAACCTCCCCTGGCGCAACTTGAGGCCATTTCCTCTCGTCCTATTGCTTGTTACTTGGGAGAAGAGATCGACACCCACCTCGCTACAACCTCCTTTCAGGTAGTTGTAGAGAGCGATGAGGTCTCCCCTCAGCCTCCTCTTCTCCAGGCTAAACAGTCCCATTCTAGCTGTTACGTTCTAGCCAGTCTTTGCTTAAACACTTATAAACTGCAGTGTTTTGATAATTCAAAATTCATTCAAAGTTGGGTACAGAGTAAAAGAGTTTTCCCTGATATGAAGCATCATTCCTGC
>NW_009207295.1:554-8254 GCF_000690835.1 Fulmarus glacialis | reverse complement strand
AAAAAAAAGACTTAACAACAAAAAAAAAAAAAAAAAAAAAAAAAAAAAAACCAAAAAAAACCCTATATGTTTTTATTCCAGGAAAAAGATATCACCAGTATGAAAAATATCAGACCAAATGTTTTATTTGAGCTATAAACTGATGAACTTTTACTCTTGTAAAAGAAATTGGTGTGAATAATACCAAGTAATACCAGCCCTACCTATATTGGGAAAAAGATCCAGTCTATAAGAACACTGTGACAAAGCTGAGTCATGCCCCATCTTTATAACTGCCCAGCAGAGACATATTGAACATTACACAAATGTGAACCTGCAAGTAGTTGCCTGAAACCTGTTGTCCAAAGAGAGAGAAAATAATGTTCAGACTAAAAATCTACGGAAGTGAATAGAAAAAGTCTCCCATTGATTTTTAGGGACTCCTGTTCAGGGCTGTAATGTTTGTTTTCATGTAACCCAAGGTATTCTGCAGATTTCCAGCCTGAACTAAACTTCTAAGCATGAATTACAATGGAAACTGGAATGCATTCAAATGTTACTGGCTCTTCAGAAGTGGAGTTAAATTCACACTAAAAAGCACTGTTTGACAGATAGGAATATGCTGATTTCCAAAAAATTGTGTAGATTCAAATGGCAATGTTATGAAAACAAGAACTCTTGTTTTCAGGCCAGGGTAGAGAGGGGAATGTTAGCAATCTGAGCCTGTTCCAGCCTCACAAAACACAGAGTGTCACTGGGTTTGCAACACATCCAGTGATAACAGAAAGTAGCAAGGATCACTGTGGAGTGTTGTGACTATTTAAAAGCTGTTTTAATCAATAAATTACTTACATATGCAGTTTTCCAGCTTGGCCATAGAAAGGCAGCAGTGTCTTGTTCAGAGGTAAATAATGCTTATTAACATCTTTTCAGCTTTCTTCCTTATAGTGTGCAAATCGCTGTTACTTAATATTTAATACAACATATTTCATATTTTTAAGCTGGTGTTTTACTTCTGAGACCCTGTAGAGGGCAATAGGAAACACAAACACTGCCTCCTCCCAAGCCCTACATTTCCTGAACTGTAATGGGAGCAGAGCTAATGAGGATGGACTGAAATCCAGCAGATACACCCACTTCTTATCACTTCTGCTGAATACATAAAATAGAAAAATCTCCATTTTTCTGCTGCCAGAAAACCTCCCAGATATAGTAGGGTCTATGATCCTTTTCCTCAACCTGAAATAATTTCTTCTCACTTTGTTGCAAATGTGGAGTTTGTCTATGAGGTTGCTACAATTCTGCCTTAAAAAAAAATGCTATTTTTCAGTGACACATAGGTTCTGCAAGTCTCACTACTAATATTCAGTGCAGTAATACTGAAGCAACATTTCCCCTCCTAATCTGATTTTTACCTTTACTCTTTAGTATTTTCTCCTGTTGCAGGGGTTTCTCTTACGAGTGTGTTTCAAAGGTGTTTGTTTCACTCATGTTATTCTCATATTTTTCTTTTTAATTGAAAACACTAGAGGCTTATTTATACAACAGCCATGTGCAACAGACAAAACAAATTAACTGGGGAAAAAAAAAACCCTGAAATTTCCAAAGGCTCTGAGTGTTGGAGAGTTAGACAGTGAAAACATACAAGTTGTTAGCATGGCTGATTTAAAAGTACTTTGAGTTCTCAAATCAAGTAGCTCAAAATAGGTTATTGCCCCTTTAGAAACAACAAGAATAATGGAAACAACAATATGTTGTTTCCTATGGGCTTGGGGCCACCACCACTACTTCTTAGCAGCAGTAGCAGCTGCTCCATCTTTTTATATGATAACTCCACAGGAAGGGATGGCTAGTGCAGGACTAAGCCTGTGCTGCCTGCACAGTTGGCTGATGCCAAAGAGAACACAGACAACCTGAAATCTGTCACTATTGCCTCTGTGGGAGTACCCACTGGGATATTTCTTCCCTTTATTCAGCCACCAGATTCCATGGCATTTACAGAAACTCTATCTCTGAGATAATTCAGCTCAATGCAATTAATGGGTTGATATGGTATTAGAGAAAAATTGAGCAGACAGACAGTGCAATAGCACACACATCTTTTCCTCAAGTTAAAACCATTAATACCAGGAAGTTCACTAAGAAAAGCTCCACCCCTTCCCAGTCCATTGAGTGGCACCAAAGTTTTTCAATTCATCCTTTGTTTTTCTGTTTTAATGCAGCAAAGAAAAGTAAATCACTTCAACAGTGGTGTCCACCCTGAAGGGTGGTAAAAACACATCTGTACCCAAGAAGAGATCCCCATGAATATCTACCTGCTTCAGGAAGGGACTGAGGAAGAGGATGACAGGCTTGGACAAACAGTAGCTGGGGTGTTTCAGTTATGGAAAAGGGTCTTTTTCCCTCACCCCAGGAGCAAATGGCTTGTTCTTGTGAAAACCTGAAACCCACCAGGGGACACCGAGGACAGGGACAGCTCTTTTTTGATCTCTCTAACTTTTCCATTCCTCGGATGGTCTGTTAATTGAATAAGCAAAGCAGACCAAGCTGTCACAGCCTCTTCCTATCTTCCTAGATTTCTGAAACTGTTGAAGCTCCCAACAGTCTTGAGATCATTTCTATTCAAGAGCATGTGGAAATGTGAGGCACAATGGGAGGGGTGTCTTTACAACAGATTTGCATTGGATTAATCAAAGTGGAAAGCTGTGTGCCTCTTGGGTTTTTTTTCAGAAGAGTGTCTAATAGGATTAACTTCAAGGCTGTGGATGTGAGTTACAATGTTCTCTTCCAAGCGAGGCAGAAAGGGCCATGGTGCAGGGCATTATGGGGCTCCCTGCCAGCCAGTTCTGCTTCAAGCTTCTTTGCCAATTAGTCTTGCAATGTCTACTCCAAACAAACAGGTTACCAATGAGCTTGTTCATTTAGTATCATTTCTGTACCTTGTTTTCCCTATAAAAACAATCACTTGTTTTTATGCTCTGGAGCTGGCAATTCAGAGACAAGAGGGAAAGGTAGGAGAGGGAGACACACACAAAAATACATCCGCACCATCTCCATTCTTGTTCCAATAGATCTCACTAGGGAACATCTGCCTGACTTCCCCAGGAGTCGGCCTATACAGGGGAGGTGAGAAGCAAAGTGAGCTAGCAAGAAGCTGTCCAACCCTCGAGGACACACGTGCAGGCAGCTACCACTGCTCTGTGAACTGTAGGCCACACTGTATTTATGCTAAAGGAAATGTGTGTTTGCACATAGTTATCAGTGACTTTGCTTTGAAGAAGGACATTGTCATCTATTTTAATCATAAAAGCTGGATACCGCCTTTTTGGGTTGGGGAAGCGGGGTGGAAGGACTGAGGCATTTGTTTTCAACAGGATAACTGCATTTAGAAGTGCAGTTGATGGTCATGTACCAAAGCAACTAAAAACCACTAATGTTCCCCAACTAAGTTTTAATAAAGAACTAGACCAAGGATTTAGAAAAATTATGCACTGCAAATTTAGACGGGTTTAGGAAAGGAGAAACTAGTCTGTTATGGAACCTAATACTCATAGATGCTCACAATTTTGAGAGCCACTTAACAACATAAAAATTTTGCAGATTTTTGAGCTAAGCAGAAAGGAATCAAAGTCAATGCCCCCTACTCCAGCATTCTCTGTTGGAAAATATCATTCCAGATCATCAAAGTGAAAAATTCTTTGAGTTACATCTCCTCTAAACAACACTGATGCATGGTAACACTTCAGTTGTGAAGACATAGCACTGAAAAGCTTAAAAGCTCACTACAGTGGCTAGATATTCCTATCTTTTATTGGCTGAATTTTCCTGCCTGCCATTTCTCATTTCAGAATCTATGGTTATCACAGAAAAGCATCTGGTTCCTCTTTCTGCTATGCACTACATGTCACAAAAGAAATTGCAAAGCTTGTCTGGGAAAGTATTTACCTCTTCCCTTCCCTACCATTCTCAAGGAATCTCTTTGATGACCGCTATAAGCCTGATGAAGTATTTGCCTCATATATTGTACTGCATCAAATTTTCAGGAAGTGCAGTACAGATCTCAGAACACAGTCGCTAATACAATCTGCTCTAGAGGCCTTTTTAGTTTTCTGGGGGATATTTGTAGCTGGGTAAGAAACCAGCTAAGAAACTGTACTGCCTCTATCACAGGGGTCCACATAGTGTCAACTCCTCCGCTAATCAGTCTCCACTGCCACCACACTCCTCCTAGCCACATACACATCCATCCAGGCTGACAGCCACTCGTATGTTCTTCTACCATGAAGAAAGCCTCTGAGACAGCTCTCGAGCTTCGTGGAAGGTGAAGCTGTGTCCTTTAGCTCCAAGGTCAAGAGCAACTCTGCTTACCCTACTAATTCTCTTCAGCTTAAAGAATTCCAACATGCAAATTGTAACTAAAAGGAAGTGTTAGACCAGCTACGTTAGCACTAATGTTGCAAACACACTGCAACTTGGTTTACACAACAACATTTTGACAGCATAATCATGTCAGTTAAAAACGGGGAAAAGAGTGCAGCTCCAGCATCTTAGCTATGACGGGCAGAGTTGAAATCAGCTGTTGGTCTTGTTGAGGTCACAGTGAATCTGACATATCTTTTTCTGAAGCAGAACTAGAGTTGTACAGGGACTGCTCAGTTGGCTGTCAATGGATAACAAGCAGTGAAGGCAAGAAAGTACAGCCAGGGATCAATGATGAACAATTGGAAGCAGTACAATTGGCACACATGGATCTGCAAGAGGATGACCTCGTCCTTTTTCTACCTTCATAATTTTCACTAGAAGAGAAAATCCTACTGAATTCAGCAGGCTACTGAGGATCTGCCACTGGGCAGGGTCTATCTAAAGTTCCCAGCAACTGGGATGGGCCCATGATCATAACAATTAAATATAATCATTAGGAACTTGGCTCAGCTGCAACTGAATTTCTCAAATGCAGCCTACTCACAAGCCTACCTATACTTGTAAGTACATAGAAAAATGTAGTAACAAACTGTTTTATTACCTAGAAACATATGGGATAAGAAAAGAAGTGACTCAGCAGAAACAAACCCTCTGCTTTTAATGATTGTTATCAAGCTAACATTTACCTCATAGTCCTTAGAGAAGTAAGATTTTGCTTGAAGATTTTGTACTGTGAAGTCAACAAAGACACCAAGTTCTTCTTCCAAAATGAAGAGATTGAATCCCTGTTTTAAATGGGGGGGGAGGGAAAAAAACAAAAAACACATTGAAATTTCAAGAACAGTACAATTTGTACTTCTATGATAAGATGCGAGCAGCATGAATTATGACCCTGATATTAAGTAATTCTGGTCCATCTACTACTCTTCCCTCAAGAGCAACTTCAATTTTCAACTCCATTGAGGTTAAAAAAAAGACTGAATTAGAAGCATATTTCTTCTCCAATTCCGTTTTCTTTAAAACAGGATAGTGGAGTTAAAAATGGCTTGGACAGAGGGCAAGGAACTATGTCTAGCTAGAGCAAAGTCAGCATTATTGTAGCATAAAAACATACACTTGAGTTTTAAAATAGAAGCTGCATGCCTGGATTTTAGTAAGGAACCACTTACAGCCCTTTTCATTCCCTGTGTAATGGACAGGAGCAGGGGAAAAAAAACACAGAACAAGGTATGTATTCCATCTAAGTTGTTGTCTAACCATAGAAATTTGAAAGTGCTTTTGGCAATGAAACTACTTAAGAAGTCAAAAACCTCCTAAGCTTCCAATACTGAGTAAGGAGTACAGTTGCAAGAGTGATCCTTTTCTATTAATCTGTATTCCACTGGAGTCTTAAATCTGCAATGCAATGCTATTTTGACAAAACATTGCCCAGGAACAAAGTATCCAAGTCACACCTTCACTGTGTGCACTGTGTGCACTTCAGCAGCCACTTCTACATTACACAGCATGTTTTCTTCTCAGGTAGTATCTTCTATCTCCTGCTTCTAATTATTAATTGCTTAAGCTGCAGTCATCGCCTGCTTAGTTCCTGCCTAAATTAGGCCATTTTCTGTTTTATGCAAAGATTTTTAATGGTATAAGCATGCTGATCACTAGTCAAAGCTACTTACTAATCAGGTTTTTTTGAGTAGCCCATCATTTCATTTGTACACATGCAACGAAGGATGTTTTTTAAAGGCCCAAATAGTAACATTTCAACCTTCATTTTATTGTTTTCTTTTCATTGAGGTAAAGAGTGTGCCTTCCTCAGCCTTGGTGCATCCCTAGGGCCCAGGGTCTATTCATGTTTGGTTTGCAGTTTGATGCTTACATCCTTTCACACAGAATTCACACCTACAGGAACAACAGTGTTTGATATTGAAGTAACTGCAACTGAATGGATCATGTTAAGCATGGATCCATCTGTTAGTAAGCTCCCAAGTAACATGCAACACCACGTAGCTTTCATAACTGTGTACTATGGGTAGTCAATTATGCCCAAAATGACCACACGAGTGTTTTTCTAATCTCTACAGAAATACGAGTCTTCAACATTGGATACTCAAAATCTGATCTGGTTCACATCAGCACCATCTATATATCTATAAATTACAACAATTTCCACCATACAGCAAACTATCAGTACTGCTCATGTTTAACTTCCCACATCTAGCTTTTCCACAGTCATACCAGTCCTAGCACAGGCTACTCCTGCATATACATAAGGCTCAGCCTCAGACTTTGCGTAGAATGAAAACAGATCATGAGGTGGCATACAGGAGAGCGACGGGTGAAAGGACTGTGTAGTGCACAGTGGGGAGAACTAAACTGGGTGGCATCAAACACTGCTTCCATGGGGGAGATAATGGCTCAGTAGGCAGGATTGAAGGGAGATGCATGACACAGCAGCATGGAGGCCCACAGTCTCCGTCTGGGGCAGAGGAGAAACAACACACCTTCAGAATATGGATGCTAACATTTAGAAACATGTTTTACTCATTTTGTCTGGTCTCCTAAGAAAAAAGGAGAATGTAAATTTCCAAACTGAAGAGTAAATTAAATAAATGTATTCCTGTAAATATTAGTGAAACTGGATACACCAACTATATTCAAATTAATTCATTTTTTTTCTTCACATCAGAAAATGCAGAATTCACAATTATTTTTCTACAGTTTCAACTTTAACAGATCACTATTTTTCCATGAGGGAAAAGGTTTCCACAGGAAATTCACAACTAGTTGTGGCTAGTATGCCTCAAACACAGCCCTGGAGAGCAGCAGAGGAGTGGCTATCTCATCAATAGCTCACGAGAGAAAACATCTTTACCTGCACAATTTTATCATGGGTTCTTTAAAGAATTTAACGCCTCACTTCTGTAGTCACAAAGTTCAAATTTCAGCATGTCACCCTCTGGTGGTTACTAAAAGCAAATAAAAGCAGTGAAACACCTGGGCTTTTTTAAGCCTTTGAGGCCAAGGGGTGAGCCTGGCACACAGTGCTGACTGAAAGGCCCTCCTCAGGGGGATGGCCATGCGTCCTGGCAGGGTGCACAAGCGTGGTGGCACGAAGTCACTTCCTCCTTGTGAAGAGCTGTCACCTCTCCCCAAAACCCAGGGGAAGAAACCACCGGCCAGCACCTGCAAGCACCAGTGCTGCCATGGGGCCAGCGAGGGCCCCGCCTGCTCACCTGCCTGAGGAACTTTGTGGAAGCCTCCAGCTGCCACTGCCCCGCTGCAGCTGGGGAGCAGCAGGGCCACGC
>NW_009207295.1:0-460 GCF_000690835.1 Fulmarus glacialis | reverse complement strand
CTGGGTGGCACGGCACCATCCCTCAGTGCCATGCTGGGGCCACTACCTCAAACCCTGCAGGTGCTTGGTGCTTGCCTCAGGGCGCCGCAGACGTCGGAGGCGTTTGGCGCATCTCAATTTTCACGCTTTCGCAGCAGCCTGGACTGCTGGAGGAACTCCGAGGAGAGCCGTCCGGGAGGGGTGTCGGTGCGAGGGGAGGCTGCAGCTGGTAAGGATGTCCCGGGGCTCGGGTGGCACCTCAGGCTACAGGGTAACATCTCCCCAACTCCCGGCGTCACACCCAGGGGAGCAGCAGCGAGAAACTAACCCAAACTGAACAAATTTATTCGACACTCTTCTTTTCATCTCTCCCCGAGGAGTTATTCAGCTTCCCCTCATCTCTCCCCGAGGAATTCACGGCTGAGGCGCGGCGGGAGGGGGAAGGCGGGAATTCCTGTCAGCGCTGAGTGCCCGCGCGCCC
>NW_009207294.1:0-5431 GCF_000690835.1 Fulmarus glacialis | reverse complement strand
AATTTTTCATAATTTTCTATGACAGAGAAGTTTATATAATTTTAAAATTATAATTAGTATATATGTTCATATAAAGAAATATGTAAATATGTTTTTTCTGAAGAAATGCATTTCCACCTTAGCAAAAGTATAGGTTAAGAAAAAGAATTAGGTTTTTCAGTCCTGAATATGTATTTGCTTCTTTGTTTTCTTAATTAATGCATTACATTTCTGACATGATGGTCATTCTCATCAGCTTGTTTTTTTTTTAATAAAACAAAAAAAAATTCCCCTAGAATATCCATTTTCTTCTAATTTAGGGAATCAATGTGAAAAAACTTCTATGCACAGGAATTTTGAATGAAAATTACACTTCACACTGGAAAAATATCTCTGTACTGAAAATATTTTTTCACCTATATCACAAAATTTAAAATAGTTACAAATCAGCAACAGAAAAAAAAAAAAAAAAGCTTAAAAGTTTTTTACAGAATCATAGGGTAGCTGAGGCCAGAAGGGAACTCCTGAGATCATCCAGTCCATGTAGCAGGGTCAGGTAGAGCAGATTGGTCAGGAAAGTGTCCATCTGAGTTTTTGATATCTCCAAGGATGGAGAATCCACATCTCTGGGAAACCTGCTCCACAGTTTGTTTGCCTTCACAGTAAAAAACATTTTCTCATGTTTACATGGAATTTTGTGACCATTGACTCTTGTCCTGTGTGGTGGGTTGACCTTGGCTGGCCACGAGGTGCCCACCAAGGTGTTCTATCACTGCCCCTTCATCAACAGGACAGGGGAAGAAAATACAATGAAAAACTTGTGGGTTGAAATAAGGACAGGGAGATTACTTACCCAAGTATCATCAAGGGCAAAATAGACTTGACTTGGTGAAATGAATTTAATTTATTGCCAATTACTTGTAACAGAGTAGGAGATTGAGAAATAAAACAAACTAAAACCACCTTACCCCCACCCCTCCCTTCTTCCCAAGCTCAGCTTCACTTCCAACTCTTCTACCTCATCCCCTCAAGTAGCACAGGGGGATGGGGAATGGGGATTGTGGTCAATTCACTACACTTCATCCCCGCCACTCCTTCCTCTTCACATTCTTCCGTGCTGCAGCGTGGGGTCCCTCTCATGGGATACAGTCATTCACAAATTTCTCCAATGTGGGTCCTTCCCATGGGCTGCAGTCCTTTAAGAACTGCTCCAGCCCTTCAAGAACTGCTCCAGCGTGGGTCATTTGAATGGGGTGCTGTCCTTCAGGAATGGACTGATCCAGCATGGATCGCCGACGGGTCACAAGTCTGCCAGAAAATATGCTCCTGCATGGGCTCCTCTCCACAGAACATGGTTCCTGCCAGGAGCCTGTTCCAGCATGTGCTTTCCACAGGCTACAGCTTCCTTCAGGACATATCCACCTTCTCCTGCATGGGGTCCTCATGGGCTGCAATGTGGATATCTCCTTCGCTGTGGTCCTCCATGGGTTTCAGGGGAGTCTCTGCTGCAGTGCCTGAAGCACCTCCTCCCCCTCTTTCTTCACTGACTTTGGTATTGGCAGGACTGTTTCTCTCACATTTTCTCACTCCTCTCTCTCAGCTTTGCGGTGTTTTTTACCCTTATTTAAATATGTTACCACAGAGATGTTACCAACATCACTGATTGGCTCAGCTTCGGCCAGCAGCAGGTCCATCTTGGAGCCAGCTGAAACCAGCTCTGTCCACCTGGGGGCAGCTTCTGGTGTCTTCTCACAGAAGCCACCTCTGCAGCCCTCTCCACTACGAAAACCTTGCCATGTAAACCCAATACATCCTGTCACTGGATACCACTGAGAAGAGTCTGACTTCATCTTCTTTATTCCACTCATCAAGTATTTATACACATTCATAAGATCCCCCCCTGAGCCTTCTTTTCTCCCAGCCGAACAGTCCCAGCTCTCTCAGCCTCTCCTTGTATGTTAGATTCCAAACCCTTAATCGTCTTCGTGGTCTTTCTTTGGACTTGCTGTAGTATGTCCATATCTCTGTTTTATTGCAAGCCTAAAACTGGACCCAGAACTCCAGATGCTGATGATAGAAGAGCTTCACCTGCTGGTCATGTTCTTCCTTACGCAGCCCAGAAAGCTGTTGGCCTTTTTTTGCTGCAAGGGCGCACTGGTGGCTCATAGTCATCTTGTTGTCTACCAGGACCTCCACAACCTTTTCTGTCAAGCTGTTTTTCAGCTGGTGAGCCCCCAGTTTGTACTGGTAAAGAGGTTTTCTTCCTCAAGTAGAGGACTTTGCATTTCCCCTTGTTAAACTTCATGAAGTTCCTGTTTTCGTGGCCTTGAAGGCACAAATGTTAGGCTTAAATCTTCCTTAACAACCTCACCTGGTTCTTCTACCTCCACCTTCTGTCCATAGATCCAGAAGTCCCATTTAATCTCAGCCCTCGGCACCAAATTCCTCCCTGAGATATGTTGTAAAAGTGCTCATCTCCAGAAAACCATGCCTTTCATCATGGACCCTGTTTGTTTCCTGACCTGTGGACTGAATTCCCAGCTAAACCTCTAACCTGTGTCATCATTATGGTCCTATCTGGTGATTGCTGGACTGTGTCTGATCCTGGTTATCCACGCAAGATGAGATTCTTACCTCTGGAATGTCTTTCTGACTTGACATCATGTTTACCTCCTTACCACAAAATTGCCTGATGATCTAGACTTTTGGCTGAACTTGCCTACCATCTCTGTGTCTGCCCTGCTCTTCTCACCAGGCACAGAGGGACAGAGCCTGGTCTGGTGAGGCTTCTGCCTTGCCAGTCATGTTATTGCTCTGGGCTACCACTTACTTATCCTGTAGGGAGCTGCCAGCCCTTGCTGCTTCCTGATACCTGTTGATCCATTTTCTCAGCCTATCGAGGTCCCACTGAATGGCAGTACAACCACCTGGTCTGTCAACCACTCCTCCCAGTTTTGTACTATCTGCAAACTTTCTGAGGGTGCACACTCTGTCCCATCATTCACTTCATTAATGATGATGTTAAACAGTATTGGCCTGTGTCAACCCCTGGAGCAAATGATCAGTGACTGGCCTTGAACTGATCTTTGTGCCACTGACCAAAACGCCCTAAACCCAGCAGTTATTAGTTATTAATTTGTCTATGAGGATGTTATGGCAGAACTCAAAGTAAACAAAATTCACTGGTGTCTTGCCCACTGAGTTAGTCATCTCATTTTAGAAGGCTATCAGGCTGATCCAGTATGTTTTCCCCTTTGAAAGTCCATGTTGACTACTCCTCATCACCCTCTTGACCTTCATGTACTTGGAAATGGTTTCCAGGATGATTTGCTCCATCACCTTCCAAGGGATCAAGGTGAAGCCAGCCAGCTTGTAGATCCCTAGATCCCTCTTCTTGCCTCTCTCAAACACAGAAATGACTTTTGGTTTCTTCCAGTCCCCAATCACCATGACCCATCAAAGATAACCAACAGTGATTGTCATGTTTTAATCCTAGCCAGCAACTAAACACCACACAGCCACTCGCTCACTCCCGCCACCTCCAGTGGGATGGGGAAGAGAATCGGGAGGGTAAAAGTGAGAAAACTCTGAGATAAAGACAGTTTAATAATTGAAATAAAATCAAGTAAAATAGTAGTAGTAATAATAAAAATAATAATAGAATATACAAATATACAAAGCAAGTGATGCATGATGCAATTGCTCGCCACCCGCTGACCGATGCCCAGCCAGTCCCTGAGCAGTGATCGCTGCTTCCGGAACCACGCCTCCTAGTTTATATACCGAGCATGATGTAATATGGTATGGAATACCCTGTTGGCCAGTTTGGGTTAGCTGTCCTGGCTGTGATGCCTCCCAGCTTCTTGTGCACCTGGCACAGCATGGGAAGCTGAAAAGTCCTTGACTAGTGTAAACACTACTTAGCAACAGCTAAAACGTCAGTGTGTTATCAACGTTCTTCTCAGACTAGATCCAAAACACAGCACTATACCAACTATTAGGAAGAAAATTAACTCTATCCCAGCTGAAACTAGGACAGTGGACTTGCAATGACATCAGTCATCTACTTCACAGGTGTAACCTGTCAGGGCTCATGGACTAGTATATGCCCGATTTGTTTAAATGTTCTCTAACCTGATCCTCGTCCACTGGGAGTAATTCGTTTTTGCTCCAGAACTTCTCACAGGATGCAGGGGACTGGGATACCTGTAAGCAATTCAGGTAAGTAAAGACCAAGGTGAAAAAGGCATTGAGTATCTCAGCCTTTTGCATGTCCTTTGACACGAGGTTCCTTGCCTCATTTAGCAGCAGGCCCACATTTATATTGCTTTCTTTTTGCTGCTCATGTACCTATAGAAGCTCTTCCTGTTGCTCTTCACATCCCTTGCCAGATTCAACTCCAGGTGGGCTTTGGCTTTCCTAAACTGACCCCTGCATGCTCGAACAGTGTCTCTGCATTCCTCTGAGGTCACCTGATTCTGCTTCCACCTCATGTATGCTTCCTCTTTCTGTTTCAGTTTAGTTAGCGCTCTGTTCGTCGTCCATGCAGACCTCTGACCACCTTTGCTTGACTTCCTGCATGTGAAACTGCAGTGTTTTGGAGTTTGGAGGAGGTGATTCTTGAAAATCAACCAGGTATCCTGGACTCCTCTTTGCTCAAGGACCATATCCCAGGAGATCATTTTTAGCAGGTCCTTGGAAAGGCCAAAATCTGCTCTCTTGAAGTTCAGGCTCGGAATTCTCATTTTTGCCCTGTTTCCACCTCTTAGGATCCTGAATTCTAACACTGCATGGTCACTACAGCCAAAGCTGCCCCTGACCTTCACTTCCCTAAATAATTCTTCCTTCTTCATAAGAATAAGGAGCAACAGAGCACCTGTCGTTGTTGGCTCCTTGTCGGCTCCTTGTCCTGGTTTCCACTGGGATAGAGTTAAATTTCCTCCTAGTGCTGTGTTTTGGATTTAGTATGAGAAGAATATTGATAACACATTGATGTTTTCGGTTGTTGCTAAGTATCTTGTTAACGATAACTACCCTCTCCTACCCAGCTAGACTGGGAGGAGGGAACACAACCAGGAAAGCTAGCCCAGCTGGCCAATGGGGTATTCCATACCATGTGACGTCATGCTCAGTATATGAATGGTAGGCGTGATCCAAGAAGTTCTGATTGCTACTTGGTTATCGGTCAGCGCATGGTGAGCCTTTGCATTGTGCATCACTCATTTTGTATATTCTATTATTATTTTCCCTGTTCTGCTCTATTAAACTGTCTTTATCTCAACGCATGAGTTTTTCTCACTCTTACCCTTCCGATTCTCTCCCTGTCCCACTGCGGGGTTGGGGGGGAGTGAGCTAGTGGCTGTGTGGTATTTGGCTGCCTGCCAGGTTAAACCACGACAATGAGCTTTTTGGCGCCCAATGTCGGGCTCGAAGGGTTGAGATAACGACACAT
>NW_009207293.1:81219-100697 GCF_000690835.1 Fulmarus glacialis | reverse complement strand
TAGTTGCTGGCTAGGGTTAAACCGCAACAGTTGTAACGGGTCAGAATACAGTTCCTCCTAGCCCAATATCCCATCTCTGACAGTGCACAAAAACAGATACTTAAGATACGGCTCTGGCACATGTGACTTAAACTTACTGGAGAATTAGCTGAGAAAAATAACCCACCCCTGCAGAAATGTTTCTAGTAGAACAGTGCCAATCATCCTAGACCAGAGAAAAAATAACAGTGTTCACAATTGCAGTTCACAAAAGAAGTATGGAGTCACCACCCAGAAAAACATGGGAGGTAAGTTAGAGAAAGATTAATTAAAAATGTAGACACCATGAATGGTTCAAAGTATTCAGCATGGAAAGAAACATGAAAAGCCCAAAGACAATGCCAAGCTTGTAGACAGTAGAGTCTAAGATACATACACATTTTATATTCCAGGGAAGTGGGTTCCCCTAAGAAGAGCAGTAATATGAGCATGACTGAGGACTAAAGCCTTGTAATGCAAAGGAGACTGCTTGGAGTATGGCTTTAACAGATTTTAAGACTCTCAGTGTGCACATAATGCATGAAAAGACTGTCAGCTATACAACAGCCAAATTTGCCACTGTGTTGTTAAATCAACAACAGTTAAATCACAGCAGGATTAGGAAGGCATCTGTAATGCAGTACAGGCAGTGCTGAGGGACAGAAATGGACTGGAGCAATCTAACTTTGTGCTGGTTATGACAAGACTTGTTCATGGGGAAAAGCAAGCATAGTTAAAAAAACCTTGAGCAACAAGGTGATGTGACTTAGACTTTATGAGAGCTGACATACAGGTGTACTTATGTAGCATTGTGAGACAGTAGATTATTTTGAAACAGCCCAGTATAATATGAGAATATCATTATTAAGTGAAAGAACAGTTATTATGGGCCTTGGCCAGCAATATGAGGAACTGTTTTAGTGAACTGGACATATAAATAGCAGTTGGAAATTCTAAACAGACTGCCCTACATACGGTTTGGGACTGCAGAAATGCATTCACCTCAGCCCTGCTGCAGTTACTAAAGAAAAGTATTAACAAGAATGCAAAGAAAATTCATTGCAACTATTGAAAATAGTGATCTATAGTGAGAAAGCAATGGCACAGATTAAGTTGTATAGAAGAGTCACATCTTCTTAATAGAAATGCACCTATTAGATTAATATCTTTTTATTTGGAAATAAAACAAAAGAGAAAATAAATTCTTGAGGCAATAGACTGATCTCCAAAAAGTGTATTGGAATTTGGGTCTCCAGACCCATTAGTGCTGAAGTTATTTGGCTGTAAAATAAACACTCTCCTGGTGAAGTGGATATTTAATCACATTCTTGAAATGGAAGAGCCCTAACAGGAAAAATTGAAAAACTAGGTCTCTAATGTGTTTGTTAGAACGTGTTAGTATCATACTAGTATCCTAGTCTTGGTCATGTTGGTTATTCTGGGGCTACTGTATTCCTTTTTTTTTCCATGAAAAAAAATCCTAACAGCTTTTTTTTGTTTCAGTGGATGAAGAAAATACTTCAACTTTAGAGCTTTTTATGAAATCACGTTCTTGAGAACTAGCTATTCTTTCTAAGGATTTGCATTGATCCAAAGCTGCAGAATAGCACCTGGAAAAGAAGTTGCTACCTATTACCAACAATTGAGAACATACTGTTTGATTTATCCAGGGAGCTGTAGTAACAGAAAAGCAGCAGTCTGGTGCATTTGATAAAGAGTACATGAAAGACTCAGTAAGAGAGTGTGAATGTGCTGAAAGGGAGCTACTAGCTGTGCTCTTTGGAATGAAATCATTGCATCAAGGTAGATCTGCTTTGCGCCTCAGGTAAGGTTTGACCATAAGCTTCAGAAAGCATCATGAAAAAGCCACTGCTGAAAGCATCCAGGTGACAAAAATGCCTATTATTCAGCTTCCAGAGCTGTCAGTTGAAGATGAGGCCTTGCCCCCCAAATCACCAAAAGTCACAATATAGTGACTGAGATCATGTCCTAGCTTACCACACAGATGCCACTCCCTATCAAGAACATGAGATAGACTTTCAGCATGACACAGTATATGCGCTGCTCTCATGAGAGACTATACATAATCCAAAAAACACCAACAAGATGACAGATAAAGACAATCTAGATGGAAGAAGCATCCTATATGTCACAAAGTATTTCAGTACTTCTGATGCGCTGACAGCTTAGAAAACAGAATAGAGCATAAAAGCAAGGTTCTGTCTTGTCTATCTACAAAAGAGGTAAAAGGATAGCTAGAATAAAGAAAGAATACAATTAAAAATAGCAAAGCAATGTAGCAACCTGGTACAAAAGAGGAGCAGAAGCTCTGAAGCCATGATAACAGATAAATTGTTTTGGCTTGCCAAACCACATAATGATGCAGCAAAAAATCTAAACTGTGCTAAAATGTAGAATACATTCTACAGCCATCTGAATTAAGAACAGAGAAAAGAAGTTAGAAAAGGGAACATATGGTAGTGTAGCCAGACAGCTTCAGCCACTCTGAAAACCTTCATTGTCTGTTGGACCCTGTTAAAAGAGCTGGAAGAAAACTAAGCAGTATAGCGGACCAGTCCAATAGCACTCAAAATAACATAACATAAACAAAATAAATTAAAATGTCTTATCAACAGCAGTGACATAAATAAGAAATGTAAATCTTTTAAAGATCATGCATTGGAGGGTGACCAGGCCTCACAGGCTACAGCAAAAAGACAGTAACGCTTATGACCATGAGATGAGTGTGAAAATACATTTAAAAAATGACAAAATAGCAACAAAAAAGTTGAAATAAAAGATACAGCAATCCATCAGAAATTTGGAGAAGGCATCAAGCAGTCAACTATGCAAACTGTAGAATGCGGAAAGCAGTGTTTCTCAGTAGATCCTATCATTGCACCTGGACAAAGAGCTCCATCATTTCTTCACACGTTATGGGAAATAAAGCAATTGCCAACTCTGTAGAGGCTGTGTAAAAGACTAATGATTCAAATCATGTGTGTTTATCCTCCAAAAATGAATTCTAGTGTAACAGTGCCTGGATTTTAACCTACAACATGGGGTACAGGAAGGAGTTTACTGAAATATTCCCTAGTGCTGTTTTCCTGAATATCTCTATTACAAATTTTAAGTTATTTTATTTTTCAGTAAATCATCAGAATGTAAGGTCTGATTGACAATATTATATTGCCCAAATCATATTTGGAGACCGAATTCTCCAATTTTGTCCGCAAGGTGAACAGGGTAAGTTGAAGGTTAAACTAGTCCCAGCAAATGATTTGGGGCTTTAAGAAACATAGACCTTCAGTTATAAGTGTCTACAAGTGTTCCTCCTCCCACTGTTTCCAGGGACTACTTCTCATAACTAGTCATGTTTATAAATAACTGATCTTATATATAAAAGGAAATGGGAAGAAATTTGTTCAGAAACATCACAGGCACAAGGGAACAGAAGGTAGTCTACTTAATTAAAAATGTATATTCTATCTGTTCAGCATTGCTTAGTGTCACTTTGCTGTACAATAAAAAAGCCACTTTCCACAGACTCCTGTCATATGTCCACGGGAAGAGTAAACTGTTTCCTTTTTTAGTCCTGGGAGCAACTGAACGCCACCATCCCTGGCAGCAAGTGTGGTGCAGCTTTGCAAAGAACTAGCCAGGAGCTGAGGAGGTCCAGTCAGGAGAAGCTGGGGACAACACTAGAAATGGCCAGGGAGAGGAATACAATAGTCCTGCTGTTGTACTTCAACTGTACAACAATTCAGGTATCTGACTGCATGCAAGATCCTGAACTGACAATCACTGCCCTGCAATTCTTGCTGTTGGGCACAGAACAGTCACGGAGTGTCTCGTTGTGTTAACAGCCTGAAAACAGGGTTACCGGTCTCCACAGAGAGCTGTGGCAGTTGGTATGTTCTTCTGCAGGAACTCTACTGAATCCCCTAGAATTCTCTAGGACACTGCATACTAAAATAAACGTCTTGAGATTACTAGTATGATTACCACACTTCCCCTGCCTTTTTGGAAAGACATTTTTTCTGGTGCTGTTTCTGTAAACCCTGCTGGAAATGGGAGCATTGTCTCAGATTGTACTCCCTAAAGGTTCGTGAGTGCAGCAAGAATTAGAAAAAGTAGATTCCAGTTCTGTTCCATGGCTTCAAAAGGTCTCTCTAGAAAGCAACTATGCAGAAGTCATCTGAAAACTGATGTAAGCACAGGGAAGTCCCCAGCAGTGAACAAGCTACATCATTAGTTTCTGAAAGGTTCTCTGTGGGTAAGGAGGGACAAGTTGGACTTGTGAAGAATTTACCAGTGCTTCACCTGACAGGAACAGTTAGGCCATTTGATAACAGAATCATTTGTGTTCGACGAAATTCAGCTGGAAAGTTAAACTCTGGAGAGTCAGCTGATAATCATTACCACACTAGAGCTTTTCTTTGAAAGGCAACTTGGAGATGTCATGCTGTGAGCAGCAAATGTTTGAAAAACTCTAGTTTCTATAACAACTTAAAACATTTTAACCAAATGGCTTTCAGGAACAGAAAGGATGTGAATATTCTGTGTTACTTTATGGAATGGATTGCTGTTATTGGCATTTTTTGCAGTCAATAGAAATATTACAAATAGCTTTCTCTGAGCTTACCAGATCTGTTTATGGAGGCTCAGACGTTCACATGCACAATGGCTTTTATTGAGTATAGAGAAAATTATTTATAGTAAAATGTTATTATACATCTAAACACGTGTTAGAAATAGAACAAAAATTACCTACACCTATTGTATGCTCCAAACCACAGGTAATAAGAGCCAGCATGCAAACGATTTTCATGTAGTTATAATTATTTTGATACAGAATTGAAGAGAATAACACAATGAAATTGTAAGAGCAGTATGTCGATAAGTTGTCATGCTCTGCTTAATCATAGCTAAAACATTAAGGAGGGAAAATATAAATAGGAATAAATTACAAAGGTACTCAGGACATGTGTACAAATGTAAATAACAGCAATAAAATATAAATCCTGTAAAGAAAAATAATAACCTCTGTTATTGTTAAATTAAATTATTAATTTTTGTTAAATTAAAACCTCAGAGTTTTAATGGATAAAAAATGGGAACACACTCAGGTGTAAAGTGGTCTTTATTGGATTATCTGGGAATCTGATGGTTTGAATTTTTAAAAGAATTTATTTTTCCGTTTTGCAGTAAGAAAATAGTAGACACATGACTTGAATACGGATTTCCTAATACTCTACATTTATATTATTCCTCAAATCCTAATTATCCTTCAATTACTTGGGGATAAATTGAGATTTAAGATAGTAACAAAATGATAAACTTGTTCAGAACCAATACAAGTCCAGCATCTTTCTATTATGTTTTTCTATGGAGCTGGATGCAATAATAAAGACTCTGAGCCAGCATACCACTGTAAAAATTTTTACGTAAGTAAAGCAAGCCCTATTAGAAATAATAATGTTGGAAATTTGGAGAAAGGCAAAGTAAAGGTAAAGATAGACAATGGCCAGATATATAAATTCTAAGAGTGATGTTAGTTCATCTTCCTGAAAGGCCCTATTGTTATGTAGAATATTAAGATATTATGCTGTTCTACCATAACAGATGGTTTAGGAACAATAATTCAGAATGAATAAGACTATTCTCTAATTTCATGGGAGTCTACTTGTCATTGCATATTGGATAAGCATGAATGAAAAATTAAATACAGATGTTTGTGTGCGTGTGTGTGTCTGATGACTTGACGGTGAATAGAAAAATGGTTTTTCCAGTACAACTCTAACTTAGAAAGAATAAAACAGCATGAACTGTCAGCTCAGTCTCAATACATGTCCAGCAGTTTCTTAACTGTGCAAAAATTCCTAATTTTCCTTTTGCAAGCAGCCTATTTGCCTGGGTAAAAATTATTGTGTCCAGTATATGTCACAATATTCATACAGAAGCAAATGTATCTAAATCTTGCTTTACGCCAGCAAAGGCACTAATATGATAACTACATTTCTTGAAAGCGAGTGAAATTCAAGGCCACCTTTATCACAGAAACATTGCTTGCAGGTTTTCATCAGTTGTGGGGTTTTAAAATGGATTTTTATGGATTTTATTGAATTTGCTTTTGAAATCTCTTTATGTCCGAAATGTAAAGGAAATGTTCATGGTGTTCCTTGCACAATAAAACTGTCTCGTATTGGTAAATAATTTAGATCAAAACTACTCTGATAAAAGCTCTGTAGACTAATTTTTCATTGCCTCAAAAAAGTAATCTTTTGTTTATTTTACATTTGTTTCAATCTCTTAATTTATTCCAAGCTTCCCCTTGAGGGTTCTGATTTCTGCTTCACTTACAGCATCCTCTGTGGTATTCTGAATCTTATCTAGATTAGATTTTGGAGAGAAAATTTGCAAATTAGCCTCTGCCAGCCTCTGCTACTTCACTGCAGGATACTTCAGTCTTAGTTGCTGCAGTATAGCCATATATAGCATATGCTTCTTTCTGTCTAATACTGTGTGACTTAATTTTTTTATTAGATTCTGCAGTTTGTTTCAGCCCTTCTTCCTGACACGATTGGTCATGTCACCAGGGAAGGTTTTCATTTTCTGTATTTCTTCTCTTTCAGAAATCAACATGGGCTAGGTATGAGAATGAGTGGTGGAGTTAGCTGTATATTATCACTGAATGTGTGTTGCAAGACAAACCTGCAAGACAAAGATTCAGATACTCTTTGTTCCATCTGCAACAGTCAGATCCTGTTCCCACTGAAATCTGTTGAGGTTTTGCCATTGAGAGCAATTGGAAAAAAGGAGATTTGATAATATTCAAGAAGGCATCTGCTTTTTTAGAAGCCTTGTTTTTCCACACACAGAGATTTTGAATTGTTACCTCTTAAATTTTAAACCATAGTAATTACAGGTTTTTATTCATTTGTATGTTACCTTTTTAACTAAGATAAAACCTGGCCCAAGCCTGTTTAGATTATTGTGCAGGTTGAATATTTTTCCTTGTTGTTAAAATGGTTATTGAAGTGAAATCCAAGTGGGAATGTGATGTTGTGTAACCATTCCATTACAGGCATTTTAGGTATAACAGTTCCGGGAGTTTTTAATAGGTTTGCAAGAAAGCATTTGCTCTCTTGTTACAGTGGTTCTATTCATTGCTTCTAGATCAAACTAAAGTCTTTTGGAATTGACATCTTTCATTTTACTGTTCCTGGAAATTGTCACATAGCTTTTGCCCAGAAAAGACAGAGAAAATTCAGTAAATCTAAACTTTTTGATTTTTCATTTCATAACAACTTTTTTTTTTGTTTCAAAATCGAAACACAATGAAAAAATTAAGCAACTCTACAGAGAGGCAAAATGTGTTTCTAGGGTCACTCAGAATGTTTGCTGATCCTGAAATTATTTTTTTTTTTTATTTTTCATTATTCTTGCCAAAAGGTCACCCAGCATGGCATTAATTCAAATTTTAATTTTTAATTTTTTTTTTTCTTTAGTTTGAAATACATTTGGAAATCCGTTTTTCATGCGACCCCATCTGAAGTTGCTGATTTTAAGTTCATTGTTGATGGCCACACAATAAAAGGAGTTCTGTTTCTTTTTAACAGATAATTTAAAAATCCAAATCAGTTTTCTAGTCTATTATATAAACAGTGGTTAGTGTGATTGTTCAGAGCCACAGTGAGTAGGTTTTTTGTTGTCCTCCTCTTAAGAATCTGTCAGACCATCAAGAGAAGTGCATTGTATGTAGCACCTGTGTTACTGTCTTCTTTGTCACTGCCATCAAGGATAGATCTTTCCACTCTTTTGCCAAAAATAAATCAAAATCTGAATGATAGGTTCATGGTATTAGCTGAGAAATTTACTTTCTTTACTCCTCACTGTTCCAGCATTTCAAAATGTGTTTCTCAGGAATAAGGACCAACTAAAATCTTGGGAAAGTTTCTAATGCAAAATTTATGTCAGTTAAATTGAAAATGTCCAAATACTTTCAATTACTCTTTTTGGTAATATAAAAAATGAGGAGCAAAATCTACAGAATGAAGTGAGAATGTTTCCACTGGATTCCACCTCATCTGCTGGCTTAGCACTTTTTCAAGCAGCCTGGGATGTTAACTGCAAATTGCAAGCCCACTTGTGGCAGTGATATTTTTCTTTCTTCTCTGCAGTGGTTATTAGTGCTTCCACGTCAGTGGTGATTATTGCATAGAGCAGCACTGAGCAGGTTCTGGTGAAACGAACGGTGGAGGAATTGTGTGCATCCACAAAGGGCGGACAAGCACTAAGGGGAATACCAGAGATGGGTTACCTTCCTTTAAGCTTAACCACGAGAACTGTTCAGGCAGCACAATTTCACATGAAAGGTCTCAGCTTTTGCTCCTCATAGGCTCCCTTGCCATTTACAGACAGGTTACTTAAAAGATTTTGTTAGAAAGGTACTGCTGCTTGCAAAGTGTCAGGGGATGCTGCAGCTGATAAGAGGAATAAGAGCATTTTTTTAACAAGTGACTGTGCTGTGGGAGAAAAAGACAGAACAGGGCAAGTGTTGTGTAAAATGTATTTACCATATACAAAGTTTGAAATATGTGAAAGGAAAGTATGTTCAAGAATAAAGAATCAATAAGAAAGGTCAAAAATAGGGCGGGAAGATGCTTTGTTAGCCCTGCTTTCTTCATTCCATCTCTAGATATCTCTAATAATACTAATATTCCTTTTATAATGAAATTCCGAAATACACTCCTGCAGAAATAATCTGTAGGAAAGGAGATTCTTTAAGGGTACAACTTGTTACATAGTTTGATATGCAAATTACTGTATTTTCTCCACTGATGTATTTTAAGCCTGTATGGATCAGAGAAGGATGTGACAGTGATAAAAGATGAATAAATGAACCAAAGGCATTGCTTCTGGAAGGTATTTAATGTCATCTGCCCTCACATCTGTAAACAGCTGTGGGTTATTTGCTGTATTTTACAGTGGTGTCAGGAAAGTGTTCTACACACACTACCTTGTCAGGTATGAACAAGCTTGTGGGAGCTGACAAGGCATTGATGTATCCCTTATCCTCTGCATTTCTTGTTTACGTACAAACTTTGGGGAGTCCTCAGCTTCTGAAGGTGCTGGCAATAGGGTCCACAGCCACGGTGAGGGAGGCAGTAAACAAAATTAATGCAGAAGAGAAAAATGGATCTAGAGAACAGTTTGGAGTCTGACAGTTCGTCCAGCTCTGCTGGACGTATCTGTTATTTTCTTGATATATTTGCTTTTCTTGTTGTTTTTCGAAGTTGCAAGACGCCAGACAAGGTCATTAAGCAAGAGGAAAATCTCTGTCTTTCTGTTTTCCTGCAGGGTAAGTGTAGATCACAGTTCAGAGTGATATTGCTTCAGGCTAATGGGTTTACTGTTTTGTTTATTGTTTTGTTTTTGTTTTCCTCTTACTCATTGATACTCCATGTTTAAATCTGGTCTCATAAGCCCACTGACATTTTTCAAACAAGAATGGACAAGGAAAAGAGAGCTTAATGCTCTATAGGACTTTCCTTTCAGGCTAAGTGTAAAGATAGTGCTACAGACTCTTCGCTGTGTCAGTTTCCCTGGGAGCCTCATTCAATAAGGAAGTTGCTGTCATCTGAATTCCAGTTTCTTTGGAGTTACTCCCTCAGTCCGTACTGAGGCCTGTCCAGCTAAGGATAAGGCTACTACTATGAAAAACAAGTCTATGTAGCCACCCCTTCTACTTCAGCTTAGCAGCAGAGTTCGGGTTGCTCTGAGCAACCTGATCTAGTTGAAGATGTCCCTGCTCATGGCAGGGGGGTTGGACTAGATGACCTTTAATAGTCCCTTCCAGCCCAAACCGTTCTATGGTTCCGTGATTCTCTCCCGTGCATTTGGGCACTGACCAGCATCACCTTTTCTCAAGGGGCATTCACTTCACCTGGGATGAATAAGCTGCTTGTTGGCAGAGGAAGAGGAGGAGTATAACAACAGTGCACTCACCCTCAGCTGTAGTAAAGAGAGGAAGCAAGACTTGCTTGGTCACAAACGGGCTAAGTCTGGCTACTCCCTTTCAGAAGGGAATTTAAGCTCAAGTAGCGGATAAAACAGAATTTGATCAAATGAAAGGGGAAGATGGAAAAAAGGGATATTTTATCCGTCCCTGAGGACACACAGGATTTAGGAGATCCTTTCTCAGCAACTCATATATAGATAAAAGCCTTAATTCTTTCTGCAGTCCTGAAAGGTAAATATTTTATCTTTCTTCAGGTTCCTACCTGTTTTAAACCAAGTAACTGCAGCTGGTCCAGCGTCAGCTCACTCATCATTTTTTGGATGAGTAAAGATTTTATATATTTATACAAACATGGTATAGTATCATGCCAGGAAAGCAATTAGCCTTCAGCAAGAGGGCTATTTGCTTCAATATTTGAGTGGATAGTCTTCTAATACAACTATACCTACTTGCTTTCAGGCACTTAGCTTCTGCCCCATTAATTTCAGTTTACTGTGACACTTGTAATTTATTCTTCCCAAGATTTACATGCATCTGCAGTACCATTAATTTTATTTGTTGTGCTATTAGGTTTAAACTTTTATAAATACCACAGAGATGGCAAATAAAGTGTCAAGGAAAGTGGCTGATGTATGAAAGAGTATTAATATCTGCCTGAAAGGATATGCCAAATTCCTTCAGGGAATATATCAGCTCCCATAAGATAACTGTTAAGGTTATCTTGGGTTTTGAAGCTGATTCCTGAACTGTACAGGTTCTTTATAATGTTGATATTCCTTTAGGCATAAAAATTGATGTTACCATGAGAGTTGTAACTCATGTCCCTCTCTGCTGCTGCTCCCATTTGGAGTAAATGAAAGGAAAGACCATATGAGACTTAGTTTTCACCCTCTGAGACTTTCACTGAGGCTTCTCTGTGAGGAAGAAATGTCTTTTCTTCCCTGGGAGTGAGAGCATCCTTTATGTTGTGATGCTCAAAACACAGAAACTGATACCTGGATCATCATTCATGAAAGTCCTAATAACATGAAAGGTAATATCTCCCAATTCTACATCAGTTTTGCAAATCTGTTTTGAATTTTTGGGGAAATGGGAGGCAGGTAGTACCACAAAGGTGAAAGCAGTTGAGAGTTCTAACTGTGCTAAATTCCCAAGCCATGTCAGAACAGTGGCTTTCTAATGCAAAGCTTTTTTTTTTAGTCACTAGTACAAAAGAAGATAAAAAAGGAAAAAAAAAAATCAAAGAGATCTCATCAAGAAATCCTTGATATGAATAATAACATACTCATGTATGATTAGGAGATCTATATAGCTATTAGCTTGTTTTCATGCACAGACTGGAAATTTAATTAGTCGGGGTCCAGCATTCCTGTAGTAAAAAACACAGCTTTGATTCTGCTGGCCCCAGAAATAAGGTTGCATCTCTTCCTTTTCTTGTTTTGCTGTGTATACCTGACTTTGCTCTTTTGACATTTGATGGCTTCATACTGTAGAGTTCCTAAAATACCAATGAGGTAAATAAAGCAGAAGGAAGTTAAGCACAAGTGATGTAGCATAAACATATTTTCAAAGTATTTTGACAAATGAATGGGCTTTCAAGCAATCTGCATAGACACACAATTACCTTTCATACAAAAGCCACCTTGTTAAGTGTTTCAAAGCTAAAGTTGTTTCAGGAAAGGCTTGGCCACACTCACTTGTCTCTCCAGGTAAAATTTAAAACACAACCCTTTCTATATATTATTAAAATGGTGAAAAATGTGAACTTTTTCCATATTTTGAGAAAAACCATACACTTAACCTCCTTCCTGTACCATTTAACACAAATTGGTGAAGGGGATTTCTTTTAGCATCATAATGTTAGAGATTGGCACCTGTGACCCAACAGCACAAAGCTAAGTGCATAACAAAGTTTTGAAAGAAATATGGATGACTGCAAATGAAGGTTTAGATCATCTCAGTCACATTAAATGACAGTGTAATTCATAGATAGTGTCAGCAATTGTTCTTCAGGCTTGATCCTAGCAGACTGGTATCAGTGGGATTCTTGCCATCGAGGGGAGTATTATCAAGATCTGGCCCTGTTTCCTTTACAGAGCAGCAATAATGAATTTTGTTTTGGTACTTAGAGGAGGGTAACCCAATGTTTGTAGGTTCTGATAACTTTATGATTTACTAACAGTTTAGACTAACTAATAATCTTTTCTGATTATAGTAAGTAATTCTGGTATTTAAAAAAAAGTAAATTCTATTTGTCAGACAGAACTGTGAAACTTTGTCCTGCACGTTAACAGTCCAAAGAGAAGATTCTGTTGTGTGCATTGAACCTGCACTTGCAAGCAAGTTTAATCATAATTTTGCAGCCAGTATAGCAATAATCTGAAATAAGTAAAGGATTATGGGCAGTGAACTAGTGATGGTGCAGATAATTCATGCTTTGAGAATTCAGCAAAACAAGGACAATTCGATCTCGCAGGTCATCTGGCCATTTGATCTCTTTATCTGGTGATGTGATGATGAAGAGAAAAGTGCTTGACAGTAACCCTAAGGCTAACAAATTGTTATTTAAAACACCTCAATTTTTTGTTGATTTTTGCCTGAGTGCAGACATTTTAAACTTTATGTAGCTCACAGCTGTGTTTGGAGAGGGTCCCAAAATGAGGGTCAGACCCTCTTTTACATCTGAGAGACTGTGATGTCTTTGGGTCCTTTTCTGCCCAGCCCTACAGATATTCATACAGATCTGAGAATCCTATTTTGGGACAGAGACTGGGGGAAAATGTGATTTTAGTTCACATTTTTTAATCTTCCCTTAATTTTCTTAGTGTTTATTCATCCTAGGTTTGTAAACACACACACACAAAGTCCAATAAAAGGAGGGTAAGAAAATGAAAAAAATCTTGTCAGATTTCTAACAAATGACTTGATCCAGCAGCCATTTTCATTATTGTGACTTGCAGAACTATGCTAATGCAGATGTGTCCATAAAATGGTTATTCTTAGTGATCACAAAGATGATGAACTAAAGCTTTGGGAAAGCAAGAATCTGTGTGAACAAATTTAATGTGTTGGTATAAAGCTGAAGGGGTCATTTGCCTACATCAAGATAACTCTTGCCAAAAGAAGAACATGACTGGCGACAAGAATAGAAGGAAAAAGTGAAGAGATAATTCAAAGGGTTTTTTTGGTTTTGGTTTTGGTTTTTAATTGTTCATTGAAGGGTTCTCTTCAGTGCTGAGAGACGGTGGAAGGAAAATTTGCCAGACTACTTCCAATAGCTGCAGTATGAAACATGCTCTATAAAACCTAGAATTATATCCATTAATTATCTTTTTATAAAAGAAAAGAGAGAGATTTGAGGGGTTGTGATTGATGCATAGCATTGTTATTTAGTTTTCAAAAAGCACTTAATTCTTTGAGCTTACAGGGCTTAAAAATTTGCCAGTGGTGTGATTTTTTTAATCTATTTAAGAGTTTATTACCTTTTCCTAAAGGTCACAAGAAAACTCTGGGCTTAGCTTTTTTTTTTTTTTTTTCCTTTTCAATTCTTAATTAATATATTTGATGATAACTTTGCTTTTTGATGTTGGGGAATATCTGTGGTACAAACAGGAGTGTCACTACACAAATAAGCACTGATGTAAATGTTGTCTACTACTTTGTATTCTATACTTGCCAGTGGGAATGATTCTTTTTAAATAAAATTTTTCTGTCTTGGAAATCATGTGATTGTAATTAAGGGTTCAACAGTGAATTCCTTAACAGAGAAAATCAACACTGAGGAAAATTGGGCAAACACGTTTGAATGACAACATCTTGCAGTTTGTTTTAAAGTCTTTGTTAATAGTTACATAACAATGAAAAGAGAAAGACAACTATTTGCAGTCAATTCTTCTCTACAGGTATCACTTCTGTTGGCAAGGAGGAGGTTTTCAGGTTTCATGTAATGTCCAAAAAAATATCCTTCAATGAAATAGCACCAGTATCATGAAACTGTCGGTTTATACTTTCTCCTTCCTTGGCTTCCTTCCAGGCAAACTCATCTAAAATATCCTGGCTGGAGCCAAAATGCATCATGTACTTTTCTAATATGCATTTCCTCATGAAAGATGCAGTGGGATATCATGTCTTACACTGCTTGAAGATACCTCAATAGAAGTTAAACAAGGTTTGTTCTGTTCTCAAATAATGTTGGATTGAAGATAGCGGGAGAATGAAATTCTGATGTGCTTTGGGTTGATGCAGATGTACAGAATATGAAACCAATAAAAGATTAATGCTACTAAAAATAAAAGACATACCATTCTCTGAAATTTGGAAGTAGTATAGAGCAAACTGTCTTCATCTCAGTACAACTGATGTGCCCTAGAGTGATAACCATGGCCTGTACATGATTAATGACATTGTTTATCACTTTGCAGTTTGTGAATTCAAGGACACTCAGCTGCATTGGGGAGAACACCCTCAAAAGGAAACACAGGACAGGACATAGGAGTGAAAAGTGAAGTTTCCTAGTCTTTCCAACTGAATATTGCTCTCCGTAGAGTAGATGCCTTATAGATGAAGGAAATCTTAGTACTTGTCTATGTATTTTTTGCAAGTGCCTCAGCCTCTTTGTCCCGTTGTGTAGTCTTCTAATAAAGAAAAAGGTATGACCTAGCCCACGTAGAAAGGACA
The DNA here is from genome assembly GCF_000690835.1 of Fulmarus glacialis. Lineage (NCBI taxonomy): Eukaryota > Metazoa > Chordata > Aves > Procellariiformes > Procellariidae > Fulmarus > Fulmarus glacialis. Next base: position 85,978 of record NW_009207293.1, on the reverse strand, counting down.
TTGTCACTGGCTCTCCATTTTTAAATGGGGACAGTCCAGGAAGGGTTTAGCTGGTCTTGAAAACAACAAAAATTCCAGTCCAAGGACACTATTACTCCCCTCCTTCAGCTGGAGCGGGAAGGAGTGAGAGGTTTTGCAGGGACATTGTGGAACAGGGAGTTGTGACTCTTTCTGACAATGCAGAATGGCACTGGGAGCACCTCCGCACCTGGGCACTGCGCTGAGTCTGAGCTTGCAGAGCCTTGGAAGTAGTCCTTGCACCTGAAATTTCCAGGTTGAGTCTGTTGCTGATGGAGAAACTGAGCTCCTTGTTTCCTTCAGCTGAGAGTGCAGGTCTGGGGATGTTCTCTTTTGAAAGCTTTCTTGTGGCCATGAGTGTGGCTGGGGTACTGCAATGTCTTGACCTCTGCCAAAAAGGCTCGTGTGCCTGCTCGTGTGCCTGCAAGCTTTGGGGATGACTTGAAGGAATCTGAGAAGCAGCTGGACTACAGGCAGCCAGGTTCTTTGGGCATGTGAACCTGTGCATCCAAGAGATGAAGGTATAACCCGTTAAATAAGGCACTTCCTATAAAGCATTTCAGATAAAGCTATCCGTCCCAGATGCATTCACATATAGAAAAATATCAGCTACTTAAAAGAAATAATAATAATCATCATCATCATCATCCTGTTTTTCATTCCTCTAAGAAAAAATTGAACAGGGTGACTTTTTTTTGTCTTAATGTCATTCATTTTACATTGTTTGATGAAAACAAAGGCAATTTTCACAGCTGAAGAGTGATCATTTTCTTACACAAGTTGTGTCAAAGCATAAATTTCTCATTGCTCTATTCAATACACCTCTTTTATTATGTGCTGAACTTAATATAATCAAGCTTAACAGCATGTCCAGCTATTAAATCCACATGGGTTTTCACAAGTAGCAGAAATTCTCCAAAGGCTGCAAGAAGCTTTGCTTATTCATTCATTCATTCATTCATGTTTCTTTTGCAGTTGGTATAAGCTCTGAGGTTCTTTCCTGCGTGTGACTGATTAGGCACTGTAGTAATTCACCTTTAAAAGGTATCACCATAACATTTCTTGCCATAGAGAGCCAGTACAAAAGAATATTTCTGCCCTACTTACTGGGTTTAAAAGCTGTAAAGCTTGGACTGATTGGGTAAACAAGGATGACTATCAGCCTGTTCAGATCTGCACATTCAAAAATTGTGATATCCTTTAGTAGATAAAATTTTATCAGCCTTCTTTACTGGTGCAATTAGGGCTCATCAGAGTTACGTACATGCATGCATACTCTGCCCCCAGACAAATAAAAATCTTAGTACTTTTTTATACAGAGGCTAAAATTCTCAAGTGAGACAAAATTACCACAGTTGAGACTTTAAAAATACACCAACCGCCAGAATAAAGTTGTGAGAACTGACAACACTGCAGCTACTTTACAGTAAGAAAACAAGATCCAGTCTTTAAAAGGACATGTAACGTTGCGCCTGAAAAATGCAGTACAGCCATCCTTTCACAAATCTTCTTGTATAGACTCCCTCCAGGGAGTGGAGTAAAGAGATGCTCTGTGAACTGTTCTAGATTAAATGGGAACGTCTTTGGTCATAGAAGTTCCAGAATACATTGTCTTTGTCTCATTTCTAAAGCATGGAGTGCAATTGCAGCTGTAGCCCAGTCTCTGTTACCATATTGCAATGCAGCTTGTTTCATATCCAAATTACACCTTTATCTATCTATCTGTCTATTATCTATCTATCTATGTGTCCATACTTTTATTCACAGACTTCTATTCACAGTTAATGATACTATAGCCATCTAAAAGTCTAGCTGCTGTAATAACTTGATGTTAGCTATCCCCCACACCCAGTCTTCCCTTTCGTATGTGTAGAACAGTTGGCTTTTCAAATGCAAGAGGAGACCTGTATGTATATATATTGTGCAAGCCAATTTGCAGAGGATGTACATTATATTTGGTATTGTCTAAGAAGTACTGTTTGGGAGAGAGGTTGGCAAGGAAGTGGCCAACAGGAAATGGCTAATAAGTGCTAATGTGTAATATAGGTGGCAGCAACCTGGCACCTTGGCATAATACAGGTTCTCTTCTGCCGAATCCAGTTCTGGCTTGGGCAAACACAGTGAAGGGGAGAGGAGGATTTTGCTTTCTGAGCTGGTTCATGCTCTTGTCATCTTGCCAGGAGCAGCCAGCTGTAATACATGGTTATGATTTGAATGCTTAATGAGAGATCACTGGGATTGAACACACAGGAACAACTAGAATGGACAACCATTACAACTATACAGGTTTTCTGTGGGAACAGTGAAGCATTTCGTTTTACCATGAGACAACTTCCAAGCACAGCATACTTGCCATGGGTGATTTACAGGATGAGAAGGGATAACCACAGGTTTCCTAGGAAAATAATATCTTTGTAGTGATTCAGAGGGAGGTTTACAGTGATGTTTGGGCAACATTACAGCTATCTTTTGTTGGCAAAATGTAAATAAACAGGCAAAAGCAGAGACTCCATGCTGTCTCCTTTCACTCTTGCTGCCCTTACTTCCCAATAAGATGATGACAGCTGACAGAAATAGACACCCTACCTGGAGACAAATATTCCAGCCAGAGCACCCCTGTGCATCTGGCTTGAAACTGCTGCATTACCTTCACTACCCTGGGCAATCAGTGGCCAACGCCAGAGATGAACATCTCAATCAGCACCCTTTGCTCATCCCGCTGGGAACTGCCAGGTGCACGAATGCCAAGTGGTGGGATGGCAGTCAGCAAGTATGCCAAGTGTGCTGTCCCAGATAGTGCCCTGCCAGTCCTGAGCTCTGGCAAACTGTCATTTCTTTAAACAAGACATTGCACTTGTTTTATTTGCATAAAACACAAGGTTTTAATTTTTGTTTTGACCTGCACAGTCACCATGTCTACTTCCTGTTTTGAACACGTGGAGGGAAAATTGGCGTCTCAGGTAACTTCTGGTAATTTGCTAGTTACTGACTTTTTTATTGTGATCACTACTGTGATACCAGAAAATGCCCTTTATGGTCAGTGATAACTTGCTTTATGTTTGCTGTCAGCCCGTGAATGTTCAGTTTTGACATTAAGTTATTTTATAGAAGGGTATCCAAGGTCTGACTCCTGCAGATAGCTTCAGACATACTGTTATTCTCACACAACTGATTCAAATAAATGATAAAGATTATCAAGTTATCCTACTGTAATAATCTCCAAGTTTTTACTAACCTTGCATGGGGCCAGGTTTAGTGTATGGATAGGGATGCAGCTGCAAATGCACCAAAAGCTTTTTTTCCTAATCCCACTAAGAGTGTTACAAAATTCCATGTTAGAGACCTGAGTGGTGGAGTGGCTCTTATTATTAGGAAAAGAAGGAAGATCCCAAAAAATGTAAGTTTAGGAGAAAGATCCTAATCTACTTCCTTTTTGCCATCCCTTTAGATGAGTTTCAATTGGATGTGCCATTTAAAAATACGAGCGGGGGATGGGGCGGAGGGTTTTCTCAGTAAAAGGTAATTATTTCTTACACAATTCATACTGTTAGTCAGTGGCTCAGTGATGTGCGTGATTCCGTATGGCTCCATTTTGTACTCTGTCTAGCCAACACGCCTCTCAAATCCTCTGTGCCTGTAAAATGCTCGTGAATAGCCTTTTAAGTTTTTCTTTGTTGCTGTCATTCCTACAGAAAGACAGTATATTCACTTATCATTTTGAGACTAGACTGAGAAAGCAATGACCTGCTCAGCCCTCTGGCAGTTTCAGTGGGGCATCAGTGTTCAAGGATGAGAGCACTTGCAGAAGAGTCTGTCTTGGCTCTTGCTGAGGCTGGTGCTACAGACTGGGAACAGAGTCTGTGTCTACTCACCTTATGACAGCTACCTTTAGTTCAAAAACTTTTGTTTCCACCTTCAGCTCTCAAGTCTTTGCCATTGTTGTAGAAGGCCAGAAAAATATTTGGATAAATTCATTCTGACAGCAGAGAGCAATAAGTGGAGGTTTAAACGTACCCTTTTATACGTTTTCATTCTAAACAGCAGTTCTTTATTCCAGTTACAGTTTTCTCATTTATTGCTGGTTCATAACGTACTGGCCATCGCATCCTTTCAACAATTTTAGTTAAGGAAAGAAAAATATTATTCATAAAAAACAGTCTTGGGTATGATATTCTTGATAATGTCTGTATTAAAGTGAAATAGCAGAACATAAAAATTTGTAGTATGTGTAAACAGGAGAAATCACTGGAAAAAACCTATATGTTGCTTATAAATGACCACTGAATACTACTGAACTGTAGTCACTTTTGATTATAACAGGTCTGTATATTACGCTTGCTGCAGAGTAACCTCCAGGTGCTCTTGAAGCAGAATAAATAGGAAGCAACTATGGGATTTAGCAAACTGAATATTATTTAACTCCAGTACAGCAGATACTAAAAATGAAATATATATAAAAGGCTACTTTGATTTTTCAACTGTAGGGATGATTGTGACTGTTAAAGCCATTAATCAGAAGTCATGGACAGTTTTCAATTTACGTATTTATAAAATAATGTCTCATTAGAGTCTTATTGCTAATAATGCTGTGTCTGTACGAATGTCACTTTTTTTGATGAAGAGAGGTGGGATATTACAATGAATTACAAGGGGTTTGCATTGAAAGAAAAGTGACCATTTTGTCTATTTATACGAAAGATCTTCAGGCAGTAATATAATGTTCTCTGCCCATTTACTTTTA
>NW_009207293.1:74180-81188 GCF_000690835.1 Fulmarus glacialis | reverse complement strand
CTTTCTGGAATTAATTGTTTGAAAGAGAACCCCACTAGGTAATACAATGCAAAATAAAATTTTAGTGCTAAGAACTGAAGATTCCCATTCTTGATCCATTAATTGAAAAAAAAAAGGGAAAGGAAAAAAGTACATCTTTCTGAAGAAGATACTGTTCTAGAAGTTGCAGTCTGCACAGTACAAACATTTGTGCCATAATAAGGGATGGAAAAGGGAAAATGTCTGTCTTGCTGGTAGACCAGCAAGAATCCCTACCTAACTCTCTCCCCTAGACTTCCCATAAGAGCTTCCCTGGACCTGGCTATCTACTGTATACCCAGTGACCGAGTCACTGAAAAAAAGTTACTCTGCTCATTTTGCCATTCTGTGCTGTTTATCTTAATTATATTAGCGAGAGTGAAATAACTCTCTGGCTATGTCTACCATCTTGTATCTGATCTTTGTTGTGGATGATTTAACCTCTCCTAATTTTTGTTTGTTGAACCTGTATGCTAAATTGTGCATCAGCAAGAAGGATCTTGCAAACAAAGTCATGGGGTTTGAAATACCTAAGGTTGTGTGAAAAAGGGGAGGACACAGAAACTGGGTAGCTTGATCCACTTGATAAGCAAGGCCACAGACTTTGTCCCCATAACTTCTAGCTAAGATGTCCTCTCACAATAATTTTCTGCTAGGTTTCCTTAAGAAGCACAGACACAAGGCAAGCATCTTACCAAAAGTGAGAGAGATATACAGGGTGAGCAATTATTAAAAAAATCATTTTGCGTGAAGCATTGTGTGAAACAGTCTGTGAAAAACATTGCCAAAATTACTAAAACTCCTTTCTTTGTCATTTAAAGTAAAAAGCAATACAAAAAAACCCGATGTAGATCAAATGTTCTCCCTTTCATAGGTGAGTCTGAACTCCCATAGTATCGTGTCTTTTTAACTACATTTGTAGAGAAAAAGCCCTTCAATTGTTTCATCAAAGTTTTATTTTTAGTACTCCACCCTTAAGAATGTTTAAACCCACAGTGACTGAAAAGAAGTTAAAGGATAAATACATGGTGTCTTTTAAAACTATTGGGCAAGGCTTTTGTTTTAGAAGCAGTCATCTTAAATGATAGTTGATAACTTAAGTTTCTGTAATAAAAGAAAAGAAATAAGACAGATTCAGAAACAAAATATTGAATTTTCCTCCAAGCTTTTTATCATTGCATCATTCTTAAGAAAAGCAAACCTATTGTACTGGGCTATGCTTCTTTATGCAGTTACACACCATGCACTCATATGACTAATCACCTAAGATATTTTTTTAGAATGTTATTAATGTAGCAGAGAGAAAGATAGAAAAAAATCAGCATAAAATTAGAAAGTCCTTAGGCAGACTGACAGAAGACTAAGGGAGAAGACTTCCCTTTATTTAAATGGAACTGTGTAAAGTTTTCTATGCTAATTTAATCAGCTGGTACATTTATATCATGAAAAGGAGCAGATATGGAGCTCTCTTAACTAGGTACAACTGAGCTAGTTTGGAAATTTGAAACAGCTATATAGATGTCACAGGTTACACAGGGCACTGCCTATGAGGAACTGTTTAGTGTTTCTGCTGGGCAAAGTCTCAGAGAACTGTGTTATCTTGCTGTGTAGGGTGATGACAACATGTCCAGTAACTTCTCGAAAGCCTGACATGCATAAAAATATATAAAGAGATTATGTACATGTACGTGTGTGTGTGTACGTAAAGGTGTGTGCATGTGAAGTATGCGGTACAGATATAAACTTTGTTTTGCCAAAGTACAAGTATCCTACGTGTTCCATGTAGGATTTCTCCTGAGTGCCAGTTTTTTGCTAACCACTCTGGTGGAGTGAGATGAATTAGCTAGCAAACGCTAGTCACATTTGGAGAATCACAGAAGCATCTTCAGATCTTTTTGCACTTCTCTGAACTGGATAGTAGAAGCAACAAAGCTCACTGAGAGCCAAATATCTGATTCCTTCTCATACCACTATCTCAGCTAGAACTAGGGGTATTGCAGAAAAATGTTTGGTAAACCCAACTACCTGATGTTCAGCAATGCTTATATTAACATTGAAGCATGTTTGCATGTGTGTGTATCTAAACATATATGTGGAAATTTATTTGAAGGCATTGTTTCTTTGAAAAGAAATGAGTAATTGCATATATGTGGCACAAATAATATTATCAACACATTGTGTTGCTGTATACATGTATACTTTAAAGCACAAAACATCTGATATGACTGGAGTGGTAAATCCTAGTTAAGAATATTTAACTCCTCAAATACAAACTCACAGATTTGCGCCATATATTTCAATTTAAAAATTATTTATCAAAGCAACCATAAAAACCAAGTCAGTCTTACAGTTCACAAATGAGAAACAGGCAAAAGCCATCTGATAGTTCAATTTGAAGGCCAGATCTATTGACAGCAAAGAAGAGTAAATTCTGCTCACATCTGAATAATTACGAGCTCATTGAGCAAAACATTTTCCCATGTGTTTTGACATTGTGGGAGAAAAATGATCCAGAGCACCCAGCAAGTTTCCCACTACTGTGCTAGAGTTCTAGAAATGGGTATCGCTGCACAGTTTATCTCAGAGCAGTTTTCATGTCTGATTGCTACTGCCAGCAAATACTATCTAAATATCTTTAATAGCCAGCACAAGTAGACTAAAAGGAACGGAATGTTTGCTTAATTTTGTTTCAGTTGATATTTTAAGAATATAATCTGGAAATAATTCATAAATTTCTTATTCTTAGGTTCAGAAAGGGATGAGTTTCAAAAAGGCAATTTTTAATGCTTTTACTGTGTTTTGTGTTGCCAGGAAATTTTTTCCTACTCTGATTTTGTAATTCATGGTAGCTATGAGAAACCATTGCCTAAAGAATTTATAAAAGTTTCATATGTGCCAGCATGCAGTTACAGTGATGTAAACAGCTTTAATTATGATCCTAGCATAACATAAAAATTAAAAATCTTTCCAATTAGAAAGGTAGTCAAATACATATTTTGGAACAATATTAGTGGAGATAGAATAAGGAAGGAATAAAAACAAATCGATTATCAGCTATAGAGTGTTTTTATTCTAAACTTCAAAGAGTTTCAATTTCTGCAGAAGTCTGAAGGCAGGACAGCGTGAAGAATTCTTTAGCATAGCATTGCAACAAATGCATATTATTTTAAAAGAATCCTTTTTTCTTTTCCCATCTCTATGTGGAATACTAGCTGGAATGTACGTTTATGATACCTGAAGATAATTATGTTTTCCTTTATTGTGGTCCTTCTGAGTGAGACAAGCTGTGAAAATCCTGTTCAGTCATGTCCTCTGATATCTGACTTGTTAACAAAAGTAAGGGTCACATAGTCTTTTAGATAATATCACAGCTTCTGAATGACTTCCTTATTAACATTAGAAAATATTTTTCCATTTGTAACTAGTTTGCTGTTCCAATATAAGCCAGTGAACAGTCTGTTGAGTGCTGTGAAAAAACCTGCTGTATTTCTTCCTTGCAGTCACCACATATTCTCCTCCATGAGACTAATTAGTTCTTTTCTTCTGAAAACATCTTTTTTTTCCCACAAATGAAAATTTTGTTAAATAAAATCTAATAGTTTATAGAAAAATCTGACATTTTCAGAAATCATTTCTGTGAGATGTACTGAACGTATACAGCAACTATACTCAGAGCCTGTCACTCTTTTTGAAAGTACTGCTGTTAATGTATTTGTGCAATGTTTCTGACACTTTCAAGATGCACTGTGCCCGCATAAATCAGTATATTATGTTTGCAGTGAGAATGATGTCTCAGAAGCATTGATTTTATGGCATATGCCATCTATGGACAACTGATACCTGAAGAGTAAATCCAATGCTTTCTTCAATTTCATGTATGTGCAATTCCTACACATATGATATTGCTACACTACACAGTACATGCCCATCTCTTTCTCGTGCAAATGAGGGTAACCTAAATCGAAGATGCTCCTAATTTGCATCCTGATCCTGTGTTCTGGTCTAACTGTGTGAATCTGACAAGCCTGTTAAGGTCTATGGAGCTTTGCACAGTGTAAGGGTGAAGAAATTAAGTCCGGAGTTTGTAAACTAATCTTTAAAGTTTGTTTGGTGTTTATTGTAAGGGAGTTATGATATAAATGCAAATTACTCTCATTAGAAACTTCTGAGGATTAATATACCCAAGAAAAAAAAGTTAGAAATGGCATAGTCTACCTGGGGGTTAAATAGATAACCTGTATTAATAGGCCTTACACCATTCCTAGCTCTGGTGTTCAGACCTTGAAGGCAGATTATGTAGAATAATGTCTTACTTGGATGAGGTGGGATACCATTCCACACTTAAGGATTGGGGTTTTTTTGAGGCAAAACCGATGTTGAGTGTTGCAAAACAGAGTAGGCATAAGTACATCTTCAAAGAGAGTCTTCTTTCCCATACATTTAGCTCATTAGAAAAGATCTTCGTGAAAAACACACATAAGCAGTTTTCGCATATCATTGTGCTATGAATATAAATTGCAATTTCAAATCATTCTGGCAGCCTGCTGATTTTCTTTGAGATTTCTCTAGGACTGTTTAATGGTAACCCATCTGGCTACAGGAAAAAACAGTCAATAAAGCTGGTGCAGAGAGGTGGAAATTACACCTTCCTGTTAGCAACAACTTACCCCTAAGAAGACCTTATTTTCAGCAGTTTTTGCTAGGAACTTTGACAAGGATGGAGGGACCCAATTACAATCACCAGAGGACATCTACTAGTTAGTTTTGCAGCAGACAGATGCAGAATTTCTGCATGCTTCAGGTGCCTTCAGTTGCCTTTTTATGCTTCTTACCCATTTCGTAAGTAGAATTGCAGCTGTTGAATACACTCACAATCTGGCTGCTGGCCCAGGGTGGGTGAGGAGCAGAGAATGAGGAACTCTGCCTGTCTTTCTGCTGGCACGTGCTGGTGCCATCTATGGCAAAATCTGTTACATACTCAGTGTGGAGAGCTCCAGGAAATTCTGAACTAAATAGAATTTTGTACCATGAGTGCTTTACAGGACAAACTGAGTGGTCCAAATGTTTTCCAGTAAAAATAATTCTAAAAATAATTCATATTGAAGAAAGGAATGGAAGCATCTGATGATGCTCTGTGGCTGTAAACCTGGGTTTCTCCAAAGCCAGGGCCCACTCTTTCTTGCCTGCTTCTTTACTAAGGAGCTCAGATCAGACACAAGAAATTTTGCACCAAAATTGTCAAATGACAGTGTTAACCAGATAGCTCGTCCTTGATCTGTGGTGGCACAGTAGCTGCAGTCACTGGGGAAGTCCTGGAATTTTCAGAAGAGAAAATTGATTTGGATCCTGATGTGAATGGTTGCAAAACAGAAGAGGAACAAGTATGTCTTCTAAGACAGTTTGTTTCCCATACCTTTAGCTCATGAACTGAGAAGGACTTTGTGAAGAACACAAGTAAGCAGTTTTCACCAATTTTTGTGCTGTGTTTGGGATTTTCAGAACACCATAAGACACAGCCAGTGTCTCTATATGGTGGGAAGGTATGAGTCCTGACTTCAGGGAAAATCTCATCCTCTGTCTAAGTAGCTTCCCATTTTACAGGGGCTTCAGAACATGCACACGTATAGCCGTCATCTTCAGTTCTTCTCACATAGGGATGGGATGTCACTCAAGTACAGTAACAACACTTGAAACTCTTATTTCTCTTCTCTTTCTGAATACAATTATCTGTTTCTATTAAGCAAGAGGCTGCTCCCACTCTAGCAAAAAAGCACTTTTATATGGATCAACAGGCATTTTTTTAAGAAGATGTTATATAAACATCTGTATGAAAATCTTCCTTTTAATTCCGTTATAGAAGGTATCGGGGGTTTTTTTTGTTTGGTTTGGTTGGGTTGGGTTTGGTTTGTTGTTTTTGTTTTTTTTTTTTTTTTTCTCAAATGCTAGTTGCTTTGATCCTTCAACAAGTTTTGAAATCTTTGAAATACTGTATTTCTGTATTCCCATTTTAAGCCCTTCATGGAAACAGATCATAACAGTGTCAATTTCTACTTGCTGTCCAGTCACTGAGCTTATAAAATGAATTCTTCTCTAAGCAGGAACACCTTGCAGTCAGTTTAGATCCTCTAAACTAAAACTGCAGTTTAAGGTTACAAGGGTCACAATGACTAATGGAGGACTCCAAACTTCAGATTTATGAGTTATTTTGTGGAGAGGAAAAGCATTTCTAGGTTTTCAGCTTAAAAACTAAAAAGGCTTAGAAGGGCCTCCAAGGACTGCAGTAAGTTAATCACATCCTCAAAAAGGTGTTTAATGTAATAAAGTGTGGGAGAGCTGCTAGGAGGCTCAGCTTCATTTCAGGGAGGGAGGGAGAGACAGGGAAGAAATAAGCTCAGAATGAAGGCTGTTGGTTCTTACTAAACAAAGTAAACGCCCCCAATTTTTCATTGCGTATTCAACCTTAAATGTCTTCAGGTTTATTAAAATACTTAATAGAAAAATAATACACATACATGCAGTGACCCCCCTTCTCCTCTCCCAGACATAATACTGCAGGAACAGAGACTCATTACCTGTTGTGGTGGGTTAGCCTTGGCTAAGGGCCAAATGCCCACCCAGCTGCTCACTCACTTACTTTCCTCCAGCCCTTTTTCCCCTGCCCAGCTTCACTCCCAACTCCCCCCTTCCCCCTGAGCTGATGGGGACTGGGTGGTTGCAGTCAGTCTGTTGCAGTAACAGTTCACTTTTGCTGCTCTTTCCTCCTCATGCTTTTCCCTGCTCCAGTATGGGTCCTTCCCATGGCCTGCAGTCCTTCAGGAGCAACCTGCTCTGCTGTGGGCTCTCCATGGGCTGCAGGGGAATACCTGCTCCAGCAGCTGGAGCAACCTCCTCCTCTCTTTCTTCCCTGACCTTGGTGCTCACACTGCTGTTCCTCTCACTTTTTGTTCCCTCCTCCTCTGCCTGTGTGGTGTTCTCTGCCTTTTCTTAAAT
>NW_009207293.1:73666-74155 GCF_000690835.1 Fulmarus glacialis | reverse complement strand
AGAGCTGGCTGGACCCCTGCCATTTACACCCAACACAGCTGGGTTTGGTCATATGCAAGGAGAGGCCTCCAGGTTCGACCACTGAGCTGGGTGTGCTCTTTTGGGAGACTCCCGCCCCTCTGAGGCACGCCCGTAGCACCGAGGACATTTGTCTCTAGGAATCGGTCTGTAACTGCTGTTCCCGCCACTCTGGGCTCCCCATGGTGGCCGGCCAGCTGCCCTGGCCACGGCAGCCTTTCCCCCGGGCAAACCCGCATGCTTTCCCCTGCCTGAGCTCAGCTCGAGGGGTCTGAGCTGGGGGTCTGAGCTTGAGTAGTAAAGAGGCCTAGAATCAAATGCTTTCCCTCCCCTATAAACCACTCTTTCAGGGCACCATGTTGCTTAACCGTTAACATGGTGTCAGGAGGCCTGCTGGTTCACACAGCCTCGACACACTCTTCCAAGCGGGATTTTTCTGAAATACCTGCCAGAGCACCGCTGAGGCAGGGG